>NC_092817.1:96506740-96806740 GCF_023375885.2 Dermacentor andersoni | reverse complement strand
AAACCACTGAGATGCCAGAACAGTTCCATTGACAAATCGTGCATTGAAGCCGCGGCACAGGAGCACGTGCATTCTATGCGATACACAGTTGCCGGAGAACGCAGAAAATCTGCAGAGGTTTTAGCTAAGGTTAGCTTTCTGGAAGGTAGAACAACGAAGTAGCCTAACTCATCAAAAAAAGTGTGACGCAAGCACATAATGTTTGAAGAAATATTCAACATCGATGTCTCTTCAGTGCTTATAGCTTACAATTTGTAGACTGGTCGTTTTCTTAATAACCTCGCACACGCCATGCGTTTAAGCATGATTAGGATAGTTCTGAAGATACAAAAGAACCATAGCCTGAAAGGAATCCCGAAAGGATGCTTTCAATATTCAGCTGAACAAGAAAAAATCGTAGCATCAGAAGTATATTGCGAAAAAAATACAATGACATTTCATTATCTCAACAGAGCTCGAGAACTATGTTGAGCTGTACTGCAATATGTTTTCCTGACAAATCTGAAAGGGCCCGTGAGCACAAATAAACAAAGAAACGCTGCAATGAGCTCTTCTTTGATTTGTTTTTTTCTCTGCTATAAAACGCAAAATTACCTCGGGTACGGTGCCGTATGATTTAGAATCATTCGGCTTAACTTTTATCACTCCACAATTTACGGGACTGTTCTAGAGTAAAACAGTAAATGCACTCGATAAGCAGGGCACTACAACCGTATTGATGAAAAAACCAAGTTTTTCGAGGTAAAATTTTGAAGCATGTCAGGAAAAAGCACCTCGAACTCCGACTGATGCACGAGTGCCTGTAACTACGCCGCTATAAGCGCAGAGCATTTGCGCAATCCAGTGAACGCGACACATATGTATGAGTTGTGGAGTAATGAGGTGAAACAAGATGCTGAGAAATTATACAATGGCGAAAATGCCATAGTCTGCTGAAGCAAGTTATATTAATGGACAGATGGGCGGCTCAGCGCTGTACGCGGTATGCCTTTTGTAAAATTGATCAGTTCATTTCTACCCACACTGTTTGGCAGGTGGTTTCATTCGTTATGTGCCAGCATATTAGTCGCCGGAGGTGAAAAAAAGCAATAAATAAGCGTAAGTTGTTTGTCATAACATGTCAAGGCCACGTAATGCTTAAAGCGAATTCCCGGCTTCCTATTGCCAAAAGAAGAAAATCGCATTTGAGGATGGCAGAAAGTTAGGTGGTGTGATGAAATTCGGAAAAGTTGCAACCAATGGACTGAGCACTCTGACGTAAGACAGAGGTAATTTGGGATTGCTGGAAGAGGCGTTCGGCCTGCAGTAGACAATAAACAGGCTGCTAGTGCTGCTGCTGCTGCATGCTTGCCGATTGAGGGAACAAGGAAAAGACTGCCTTACGGTCCTGAATAATATCAATGAGAATGTATTCAAGCTTTACTTAGTTCCATAAACGAACGTGATTACTAGTTCTTCGTGCAGGATACGATAGTCAGCAATGAGATATGCATGATAACGAGACAGGATACGTTTGATATAGCGTGAAAAAAATTAACAAAATGCTCACTCATTCTTAATCAAGTGTAGTGTACGCTTCATGCGCGTTCTTTTCCGGCTGTAGAAAAAATGAAAACAGGCGCTGTAAAGGCCAGGCGCGCTGGGATGGCGTGTTCACTCATGTCGGCAAGTCGTGTTTTCGGCGCTCCGGGAACTGGTCTGCTCTTCGCGGGGCGACCTTCGGCTGATGGATCAGATTCATTATGTGCGCCGACATTGAAGGATTTGCGCACGACGAGCGTTATTTGGGATAAAATCAATAATAGGCTGTCTGCCCGCATGCCTGCCTGTCTGCCTGCTTGCCTGCCTGCCTGCAAACGCTTTCTTCCTCTATCACCTAGTACTAGAGCGCTCGTGAGAAACATTACCAGAAGAAAAAAGCTGAAATCGGCATGTATGCTTTCACCGTGCAGGCGTCAGGACGATCAGCTCGACTCCAGTCGTGAACCGCTATTGAGTTTGCAGCTTCTAGAAGAGCCTCGGACGTCTACGAGAAAACTCCCGAGCGGCCTAAGCTGGAGGCGGTGAAAACCAAAGTGCGTAATCGGCAAATCAGATCGCGAATCGGAGTTCCTCACGTGAATCCTGTGCACAAAAACTTTGCCAGGCTTCAGGAGTATGACGCAACTGCTCCGGTGCTAGTTCTTAACATTTGCCGACGTTCTATTCCGCGTCAAGTTCAGTTTAGTCCACATTGATACGTTGCTAAACTCGAAATATCCGTACCAAGGATTGTACAGGCGCTGCGGCGCCTTGTGGCAGAGCCCAATGAAGCAACGGCTTGCGAATTAGTTTCCTTCTAACGTTGCTGTTATCAGGCAGCTTGTTCAATGAGTATCCTGCGCGTGTGTGTGTGTGCGTGTGCGTGTGCGTGTGCGTGTGCGTGTGCGTGTGCGTGTGTGTGTGTGTGTGTGTGTGTGTGTGTGTGTGTGTGTGTGTGTGTGTGTGTGTGTGTGTGTGTGTGTGTGCGCGTGTGTGCGTGTGTGCGTGTGTGTGTGTGTGTGTGTGTGTGTGTGTGTGTGTGTGTGTGTTTATGCATTAGCTTTACGCATTCAGACTCGGGCTTGTGTCTTCCGAGAAAATACCAATGCAGCTACCTTTAACTTTTTCTGCCGCTGTTTTTATTTAGTCCATATTTTGAAGGGCAAATTGTTCTCAACAGGTTTTGAACGTATTCTACCACTTAAAACTGTGCCATCGACCAGTCGAGAAAGCGGCGTCTATCAATGCCAAGTGTGCTCCCTTGGGCATGAATGAGAAAACTCCATCTTCGTAAGAATATTTTTCGCGTGTCTGTTTCGTCACCACTGCCGTTTTTCTTGTTATATATCGTACATCCTTGTCGTAATTTAGGTTTGATTGATTAACGGAGTTTGACATGCTAAACCTTCAAAGCGGACTTTTGAGTAATGCTCTAGCAGAGGGCGGTGCATTAATTTTGTCCATCTGCTGTTCTTTGACATCCACCTAAATCTATGTTCACGAGCAATTTTGCACTCTAGATAAATTGGTTTTAGGCGTCTCCGGCTGGAGATTGAACCTGTGACCTCGAGCTCTGGACCAGAACAGCCGAGCAAGTGGGTCACCGTAGGAGGTGCCCTCATTCAGAAAGGGCACGCTAGGTTCGGCACGATAGGTAGCATGATAGGTAGCGGAACGTTACCATTACGTATGAGTTATAGTTATTTCGGTAATAACGGAAACAACAATAAGTGTCGGAAGCTGTCACCACAGAGAAAGAGAGAGAGAGAGGGTAATATAGGAAGGCAGGAATGTTAACCAGTCAATAGTCTGGTTGGCTACCCAACGCTGGGGGAAGGGAGAAGGGGAAGAGAGAGAAGGGAGAGAGAAAGTGTAGATACGTGTACGGACAGTACATGAGTTAAAGCCGCTCTCGCAAACCAGACGTTCTGAGAAAGCACAAAAGTGCCTTCATTGCCTTCTGAGCCGATGATCGGTGGAGACGGTGCTCTAGTACTGTCTGTTCACTCAGACGACGATCATCAAATTTCCTGAATACTTTGGACAAAGATTGCCTTTGTGCTTGAAATTGAGTACAATGGCACAATAAGTGGTCAATGTTCTCCTCGCATCCGCAAACATCACATGCAGGACTATCAGCCATTCCAATTACTGCTGAGTAGGCATTCGCGAAGGCAACTCCAAGCCATAACCGACACAGAAGAGGCGCTTCACGTCGGTGTAGACCGGCTGGAGGTCTGAGTTGAAGTGACGGGTTTAGTCTGTGCAGTCTTGTGCGCCTTGTATGTGCGGTGTTCCACTCTGCTAAGGAGATCGTGCGTGCTAAAATGCCAAGTTGTCTCGCGGCGTCGGTCTTTGAGAGAGGAATGTGGACGCAGCGGTCTTCTTGGTTTGATGTCCGAGCTGCCTTATCCGCGTCATCATTTCTTATGATACCGCGATGACCTGGTATCCACTGGAAAGAGATATCATGGCCCTTTTTCTGTTAAGTGATGGACAAGTTCCACGATTTCGCACGTGAGCTGATCGTGAGCTGCATGTCGGAGAAATGACTGCACACATTGCAAGGCCGGCCTTGAATCGCAGAAGACTGCCCATTTTCTAGGACTTTCAGCCTTTATCTCATGAAGTGCGCCGCGGAGAGCCGCGAGCTCTGCAGCTGTAGACGTAGTGACATGGGAAGTCTTCAACCGCTAGGTTATTCTCATTGTTGGTATATCTACCGCGCCACCGGAACAGGGAGAGAAGGCACAAAATTCTTGAGGTAAGAGACGATACAAAAGGACAACGCACACTTCATTGTTATCGCTTCTTTAGGCTTTGCTATATGCCCTCGAACAAAGAATGATACCCGAAAATGCGCTTTGGTTCTGGCACCCGTCATCAAATTACAAGGACCCGAATCTCGCGCAGGTTCAAAATGACGGAGAAGAAGGGAGTCGGCAGAAAAGAAAAGTGCCCGATGTCGGCTGTGTGCAGAGGATGCGAGAGGCCGAGGTGGAAGAGAGAGAATACGTGGACGATGGTGGCGACGTTGGCAGCGGCCACAACTGCTCTTGCCGCCAACAGCCGCACAATACTATGCTCCACCCCACCCCACGCTGTCTCAGAATGCAGGGAGCGCCCGCTTCGCTTTCAAATTGCATCGGTCTTCCTTTAAGGCGTCCAGGCTTTGCTCGTGATGACTTGCTTTCGTCTTTCCTCATTGACCTCTGTTCATACGAACAAAAGAGAGATGAGATTAAAAAGGGACGAATTTAGGTTTGCCGCATTGTGCCCGTTTCTGTGTTTTAATTGCGAAACCGCGAGGCAGGGCGCAGCTTACATTGGTTCTAGTGCGGAAGCGCAGGCAATAATTTGCTTTTCGCGTAACTCTCGAATTTCCGAAGCCTGTTTAAACGTATTATATGAATAGACATACGCTGAAGGAAGCCGCTCGGTTGCTTTTATAGAGACAGAAGACGAAAGCAAAAGTCTTAAATTTGTAATGAGCGGGCAAGCGAACGCTTTGCTCGGAATCCAGGAAAAAAAAATTTAGGGGCTAAGACTGCGGTACGCCTGCTGCTTTCATATTGTGCTAGCGGAACAATAGAGAGGCGTCCTGCGCTTCCGCGGGGCGAACGCGTTCGTGGCAGCTCGGCGCGGAAATACGAGAGCGGGAAAGAATGTTTGGCTCTGCCGCGTAAGACAAAAGCCCGAAGATTAGGGTACAGATTGGGGAAAATTGGCGGGGTCTAAGGCGCTCGCATCGGGAACGAGGAGATATTGCCGGCGAGAATCGAATCAGAGGCAAATAAAACGGAGGCTTCTATATAAGCGGCCAGGCTCTCGCGGTATGCGCATGTAATTACCGAACAGCTCGGCTCCTTCGCGCCGTGCGGTTCGTTTCCAGGTAAATAAGAGAGAAAAAAAAGAGAGATACCTTGTTATACGTGGTCTGGCGAAAGTGCACGAAAGCCGGCCCCGCGATGGCGAATCGAGGTAATTCAGTGCTAAGAATTCTCGCGTCTGCCGAGGCACAAGGAATTGAAAGCACGCCTATAGATATTCTAAGTAACGATCGCCGAGGAAGATGCTTCACAACGAACGATACGTAGCCAATCAGAACGTAAGAGGAATGATGCAGTGTGTGGCTATCTTGTTCAGCAAAAGCGAGAACACAGTAATAGTCCCGTGAACTATAGTTTCTATCGATCAGTTCCGCATCCTTTAGTGAAGCCTATGGAATAGTTTTATACTTACAATAAAGCTCAACGATGCTTCTACGACGAGGGAGGGGGGGAGGGAGGGCGGAAATTAAAACATCGTTGGCTGCGCATTGACAATTTTTTTCTGTTTCTTGTTCAGCGGTATATGTTTACATGATGTTACACCTACAATATGTGTCTTTGTTAGTTTCTGCACTGCTTCATAGTAAGTTCATTTGTTTATCCGTGCAAGTATCATTCTTTCCATTACCTTGCCGACACAGCTGGCCAGTGCTATTGGACGGTAAGATGACAATTCCAACGGCGATTTGCCAGCCTTGAGGAGTGGAACAAGCCGGCTGGATTTCCACGTTGTAGGGACCAAGCCGTCACGCCATGATGCGTTGTATAGGCCAAGAAGGGCATCTCTGGCCTCTTGACCAAGGTTTACAAGCGCAGAGTATGTGATGCCATCGTGTCCTGGTGACGAAGATCGCCTGCAACCAGCAAGTGCGGCCTCCAGTTCTTCGATGGAGAAAGCAGCGTCCATACGAGGATCCCGGGAGCAAGGGGGCACAATGGGAATAGGTGCGCAAGGTGAATACGTGAGCGCCGGACCCGCCATCCTTGCGCAGTAATCTTCGGCCACCTCGACTTCTCGGCGTCCTTGATGTAGGGCTAGAGACTTAAATGGACGACGCTGTTCAGGAGCTGTTCGAAGACCACGGATTGTTCTCCAGATGTTCTCCAAGCCGACGAAGCCGCCCGATCGGCACATGAAAGTGGTCAACGAGTCTTCATTCCGCATTCGCGAACAGACGCTGCGGCTGGGCTGCGATTGATGTCCCGTGAGTGTACTTTGCCCCTGTGGGACTCAAATGTTTTCACCATGTGTCGGTTGCGTTCGTTGTCTCCGGACATACAGATGCACCTCCCGCCTGGATTACCACGACGTGAACAGACCATGCTTTACCGTCTGTGGCTAGGCGTTGCCTTTACAAACGCCTATGCTTTCCTCATAGGAATGGCGAACAGCCCCACGTGCGACACATGTAACATCGACGAGACGCTCGCACACATTATCTGTGTCTGCCCGCGATACAGTGCTGAGAGACTAGTGATGTGCAGGGTACTGGACCAGCTGGACAATCGTCCACTTTCAGAACTAAAAGCTTTAGGCCAATGCTCCGAAAGAACATCCGCGTTGAAGGCCATACTCGCGCTATTAACGTTCTTGCGGTCTACGGGCTTCACGACAGACTCTAAGAATGCCGCCCCCTACCGTTCTGTAGTGTACGCGCTTTGTTCGTGCTTGTCTCCCTTTCTTTCTATCTCCCCCTTCCACTCTGTTTCTCTTTTTATCCCTCTTAACCCTTCCCCCTGCGCAGGGTAGCCAACCGGAACTACCTCTGGTTAACCTCCCTGCCTTTGTCTGCATTATTTTCTCTCTCTCTCATTTGTTTATCCAGAGAGATAGAGAGAGAGAACGGGGGGGTAAGACTTATAGTAACCTCAGTTGACCTTTCGCGGTGATTCCTTGATGTGGTCTTCGCTTATTTATGACCTCTACCACTGCTTTCATTATTGATGACTTGGAGCTTCATGACAGAGTAGACAAGGAGTGAACCACGGGCTAAATTTACAAAGGTTTTGGTTTGTAAGTGCCATTTACCATTGGCTAAGGGCCTTCACAAGTATGTCCAACATAACTTTTGGTTGTCACCTTCTCTTACGAATAATTCTAGCATGCGCGCTTTCTTTGTGTGTGTGAATAAAGCCCTTGGAATGTAAGCATCACGCACAAACCTTGATATTATGAGGTTTTACAGTTTCTTCGTCTTTCGGTTATCCATATTTTTCTTTCTTTTAATCGACTTACGCGTTTGCGGGAAATTTAGAATTTTAACCGCATTACCTCCCGCACAAGATAGAAGGATCGACACAGACACAAACACATACGACGCTACTTCTGGCCACGTCCATTAAAGATAGCGTCGTACAGCGTCAAGCCCCATCTGCTCAATGCGCGCTTCATTATTTTTTTTTTCTTTTCCTCGTTTTGCACTGCGTACACAAAACGCTCCCTGATGTGAACATTGTAAGCATGTGATGGTGCAGCGAATGCGTGGCTCACGAAATGCGCGTCCTCATACGGGCACTGCATGTCGGATAATGTCAGAATATCGCTAACGACAGTCTCGATCGTTGTAGACAGGTACTGACAATAACTAAGAAAGATCTCCAGTAATAAGAGAAGTCAACATCGGTGACGCCGCTCAGATCGGCGGGCGCGAGCTCGGCAGGGAGGGACTGTGGTAAATATTCGACGAGTGATTCGAATCAATAAGAGAGGTAGAAAAAGCAAGGAGAAAAAAAGGTGGTGAGTTCAACCAGACCAGCATACGGTTTGCTACCCTACACTGGGGGTAAGGGAAAGGGGGAATAGAAAGAGGAAGGCTGTCATGAAACAAACTTTCTGCATAGACCAGATAGGACCAGCTCATCCAGCCGTGTTCCCGTGCAAAGATTATCGAAAGAGCATAATACGGGGTCAAACAGAGCCGTCCCGCCTGAACAACAGCTGCGCAGTTCTTTTAGGTGCTTGAAAAGGGAGAAGGGAGAACGTGAGAATATGTGTGCCATAGGCCTTTTATCGATGGGTGCTTTGCTCCAGGTTTCGTTTCTTCCGGCGCATGATTTCAGTCATCGTGCAGAGTAAGTAAAGTGCGTTCGTCCTACGCAGTAGTTCACTGGCTCATTTCAGTTGTTATCCTTGTCATCGTTGTCGTTATTATTGTCAATATAATTTCTCTTTGTCGTCTACTGTCGCTCAAATAACCCTTTCAAGTGCACATGCCATACGCAGATGTCCCAAGCACACGGTTGCGAATATTTTCTCTTACCAATCTGCCTGCTTGCTCCCCTCGGCCGTGCATCTTAATTATGTTACTCTTTCTGATGTCTACAGCAAGCACTGCTTACCTGCACTGTATGTAACGCGACCGTCGTTCTTCCCTTGTTCTCGCTAATATACGCAACATTGTCTTGTACACGAGTTTGATTGCTACAGCACTACGTTATTTTTCATTTTCTAAATTTTTATTTCTTGAAGAGCTCACCTATATTACTTTCTTTCGCACAAATCGTTACGCATTGCTCTGCATCGGCATTCTCGTAGTTGCGTTCAAAGGTACCATTCATTTGTACTCCAGTAAACTCACACATGCGCGACCAAAAATCAATACGCTTCTCGGAGTAGACTGGTAAGCGAAAAAGAAAAAGAAAAGAACCCTGCAAATGTTCTGCGCCTTCATACGCTCTTGACACGTGTGGCAGCTACGTATACTTGCTTTTCTTTTTTTTTTCTGTGGCTGGCCTTTTCGGAAATGGATTAAACGGGTCAATAACTGAAATAACGGGGCCGCCCGAGGAAGAAAGCGCCACGGCACCAGCACCACCATCGCCTTCGGGTTCATTTGTCAAACCGCGCAGACGCCCGCTCATGCGGGCAGGTGCAGCGGAAATCCGCAGCTATACGTTGTCCGAGCGAAATTCCCGTACGCAGACCTTCAATAAAGCTTTCACGTCGTTTGTCGACCGTCTAATTTTTTTTTTTAGCGTAACTTTTTAGCGACAAACACCACCTCGTAACCTTCTCCCACCCTACAGCAAAGCGGGGCGCAGAAATCTGGGGCACCTCCAGAGCTGTTTAAAACAGAATGTAAGACAGTCCAAGGGCAGGCGGGACTGATTTGTCGGAATTGTGCCCTAACGTTTCTGAGAAGGATGCCAAGTCGGGGCACGTTTTGCCGAAGTGGGCGAACAATTTCAATGTCCAAATTTAAACAAAAGAAATTTGGGATAAGAAAGGCAAGAAGAAAATAAAACACGAACGCTTCAAATGCACAGGTACGCAACACTGCATTTACAATACGTTCCGATCTGGCGATTTCAGCTCTGACGACACGAGGGCGTGAAACACAGCCACGAAGTAGCAAAGAGTGTTTTTCCCAGTCTTCGAAACCAAAAGTCAGTTTCTTCTGCCTTCACTTTCGCAAGCTTGTTGGACACGCTCAAGCTTATTCTGGCAAGCCTTGTGTCTTTAAGTATACCACTAGTTTATATATTCCTCTTTCCCTTCCCCTAGTGGAGGGTAGGAGACCGGAGGCTTTAACTCTCGTTAACTTCCCTGCCTTATCCTCATTTCCATGTTTATCTATATATGTATACATACTGCATGATGGAATTGGCATTTATTTTCGAGTGATTATCATCAATTATAGCGTTTCCGCCCCTATAGAAGTAAAATAGTGTAGCACAAGGCACAAGCTAGAAACCCACTCCACCTGATCGCCTACATTTAACCTGATGTAACCGAAAAGAGGTGCTCTTGTCTTACTTCAATGACTGCGGCTTTTATGGAATAATGCTGTCAAAGTTTCGAAACGTCTCTACCAGAATTTTGTCTCTGAAAGAAAGTAGCGCCGAAGCTTTATCGAAGCATTGGGCATGGTCAAAATTGTGCGCCGCACAATACCTACCCAGGGCGCCCTTTTGACTTCAGTGGACCGCGTCGATTTAGAAACAAGTTCTTCTCGTCGACGATAACTCGATTCGACAACTATTAACCAAGAGGCTTTGAAGCTCGAAGAGATGTGCACGCTGAGAGCCGCGCTCCTTTCGCGCTTAGTCGATGGCGCGCTGCCAAGACAAGCATTGCGATGCCGCTGCGCAACTCCCTTTCGCAATGAGCGGAGCATCAGTTTCGCATTCGACGTGCGCTGAGAGCGTACGGTGAGCTACATCAATTGAATGGTCGCGCGCAGGGTGCGGCAGTGCGCCCCTGACTGCTTAAAGGGTCTTACCGCGAGTTGGCCCCAACCACGTCGGCTTTGTGATATACCCGACGTTAAAAAAAAAAGAAAGAAAAAACGGCTGCGCACGGTAAATTGTTCGTTGATTGCAGTGCGAATTAAATAGCAAACAAAAGTATTATGCCACAAAGGTTCACACTTGTTCCTTTCATGTGTGGAAACGCTTTACTCTGTGAATATGGAGTTACCGCAGTTTTCTTTAATGTTTCGAGATACGGCAAGAAGTCATAAGACAGAGTGTCCGACTGTGTTCGCAAGCCTGCGATGCGTGCGATACGATACGCCTCACTGTTCAACATTCTTGCCTCCTCTAGTTGCTCGCAAAAGTTGCAGCAGCGTTGCAAAAAATGTCGTCACAGCTTGGGTAACAAGCATTTCTCCATTTCATTCTTGAAGGGCCGTTGCCGTGAAACGTCTTATTCTCCTGTCTATACGATAAGCAGCATGAGCGCCAACTTTATACCACGGGTACCTCAACGTTTTGAAGACGCGGCATCACATTTACATGTAACAAGTGAATAATCAATTGAAGATGCGGTCTCTTTTTATGCTTCGAGTAGTTTTTTGGGCTTCTTCTGGCCTTGTAGGGGACCGTGTGTATTTGGTCTTCTGCTCTTATGCGTTGTGAGATAAGCACCTACGACGTGTCGAGATAGTTGTTCTTTGCATCTGCATGTCAGGCCACAGTGATGAAATGATGGCAGGTTGTATTCAACGACAGTTCACAAGAGGCGCTAGCCACCTGTTTTATACACAGCTTAAACAGCCAGTGACAAACAGTTACGATAAAGCTTCGTCCATTTAGCGTAGCTATGAAATAAACACGGGGACGAGTTTAATAACGGGAGAGGTGCTCTACACTCGTGGGAGACGTAGATGCAGTGACAAGATTATTTTTTTTTTAGTTCTGGTATAAGTGGATTTTGCAAGGGAACCACGCGATCGGATTTGAATCGATGCTGGAGAGCCGTCAGTTTTGTCTCTCTTAAGCAAGAACCCCGAGATGCCTGTGGCTTCACCTTCAAACATGGTCCAGCAATTTTAGTGGGTGATAAAGGGAGTCAAAGGTAGGGTACGAAAGTCCGCCACTATGAAACAAATCATGTGCCAATATATCGCGCGGCAGATAACAACAATTTCATAAATTTGTTCCCACACACACATTCACAACAAAACTGCGTATACGAGCACGACGCATGAGATATCAGTTTCTAATATTGCAACAGGAGAAGGGGGGGGGGGGAGACATCAACCAACTTGCCATAATTTTACAAAACACACGATAAGGCGCGTTTACTTATTAGAAACGCGCCACTTGACCTTAGAACGCGCGGCAGATTGTATGCGTTATCTGTGTTATCTTAATGCTGAGAGCTCTCCGGAACTTCTGAGTAGAGAAATTTTCAGCCCAGATCTTACTACTTCATGAAATCTGCGGCTCATAGCAACGCCGTTCTGCCCAAGAGAGTTGCTTTGCTTTGAGAGCGTTTCACTTGTATATTTATTACCTTGTACGGCATCACTAGCAAGATTGTGCCGTGAAAAGACACAGTGGAGGACGACTACGGCATACCGCGTAACGCGGGCGTAGTACACGCAAAGCACACAAACCAGGCTCGCCTAAAGGCTCCTCCCGCTCATGCACGCGCATTTCTCGCATTTTCCCGTTGACGCCGAGTGACTCCCGCAAAAGGAATACGTAGAGGATTAGTTGATGGCAGCGCTTGTTATTCTTCACGCTGGCTCTCCGGGGATAAGAACAGCTCGCAGGCGCACGCGCGTTCCGAACTCGCGCAGAGCGACGGCGACGCTAGGAAAACAAGCGGCATCGGCTTGCTCGGCCCGGCTCGACTGCTCTAATCGCATTCGCGTTGGCCGGGGAAGCCCGCGAAGGGGCGGCTCTGTTTATCTTGCTCGCCGCCCTGTCGCCCCGACTTCTCGCTGGCTCCTTCCATTCTCCTCCGCCTCGACTGCCGCTCGTCCGTCCGTTCGTCTGTTATTCGATCCTCGTCGTTATCGCCGTGGCTGGTGTTTTCACTCACGCTGTTCCTTGGTGTCGTTGTGGGGTTTCTCGCGAAAGTACTAACGTGGCTTGAACGCGCGTAGGGCATTCCTGCCGTGTTGGAAGCATCTTTTTATTTGTGCCCTCATGCCGGGAAGTCGTGCTTTTATTAAGTGTTCTGGAAATTTTGTTATTGTTTTTCTGCTCTACCGCACAGTTTTGCACGCAAGAACTGGTGCTGACGCTGGAGGCGCGACGAATGAGATAATGAAGGAATGTATAACTTGTTTTCACTCTTGAAATAAATCAAGCGTGACGAGGAAGCTTGTTAGCTTGATAATTTATTGATTCGTTGATTCATTTGAATTTCACTGAGTCACCACGGTGACTTTTGGCCATGGCGGCTGTTCGCACAGGCGAACAGCCATCGCAGCAGTTAAAATGAAAGCGAAGCGGCAAGTAAATAAAAGTGTGATGTAACGTCAGCGAAAGAAGCCGAAGGTTCGAATTTACAACGCATTTTATTGGAGCAGTGCTTACGCTCCTAATTCTACGCTCCTAATCAAATTGATTTAGGTAACAAGATTCTTAAGAGAGCGCGTACAATGTGTAGATGTTCTAATGAGTGGAGGTACAGTACTGATGGTTATGAAGCTATGATAGCTTTCATGCGTACGCCGGCTATGCTAAAGGTTGAGAAATTCACCTGCAACAGCCTGCCGGGTCCTAATCTCGTCCTAATGCGTTGTAAGAACAGATTAACAATGTCCACCAAGTCCTGAACATAAGTTTTACATTGCAGAAAGGAGAGGTCAGGAGGATATGTGCATTTTATGTGCACAACAGCAATGCTTAGCGTTAATATTACCCGGAAAAATAAGTTATTACACGCTTGCTTAGAGCAGAGATTGGGTGTAGTGGGGGGGGGCTTTGTATTTGTCTTTAATAGGGGTCAAGCCGGTAAAGCTGCAGACTAAGTTATTAAACATCGAGGTTGCTGGCCGACGTGGAAGGTAATTGCAGCCTGTTTGCATCGGTCAATCTTCCAGCAATGATGCGACAGATAAAAGAAAATTAAGCTAATATCAACCTTTTTCCTTGTTCAGTGCTTCAAAGTACGGAGTAAAGTAACACATAATAACACTGAAATAGGCTGCTTCTAATTAGCATGAGGGAAGCATTAGCTTACGGAAAGTGAAGGATTGTCAGTAATGATGCCGTTAAAGAATAAGCGACTTTGGTCACAAACGCATTAAAAATCTGGCACGGAAGGCGCCCCTTAACAACCGGAATGTTCGAAAGAAAACGAGGTGCAAAAGGAGTACGAATATTCAATTAATTCAGCAGCGTGCCTGCATGTGCTGATGCGTGGAGATAATACCCTGTTGACGTAAATCTGCAGTAAATCTCCAAAGCAAAGAAATATTTTTGCTTCGTGCTGTCTAAAATCAACACACGGATTCATTGATTGCGTTAGCGGTGATAAAATGAATGTCTAAGGCTGTGACTCATGGGTCAAGAACTCGTGACGTTCACACTAGATGGCTAGGGTGAATGTGCAGTATATTATTTTGCTGTATACAACTGATATGCAAAGTTGTTGCGTATATAAAAGGTAATCCAATTTTTATCAGTCGAATCTTTCCGTGTAGCGGTGCCGCAAGTTAACCAGAAGTCCACCTATAAGCCTGATGCCTACTAACAATTAATTAATAGTTCTTCATTGTTTTGCGATTTCGCAGGATCAGCGTTGCAACTTCAAAGGAGATTGCGCGCAGGCATGGTTATCGATGAACATGTTTCTTTATGTCAATTCCGATCCAAATTTCTCAGACTGAGTTCGTTCGTTTCAACTGCCGGGCTAGTTCTAAAATATTTCGGTTATAGTTGAACTAAAGAGAGCCTTGCTGAGTCATAATTCGCATGGGCAATGGTTTCTGAGCGCACTTCGGCGAGCCGTGAGGCAGTAAGACACTTATACATCTTATAGGCATTTCTGTTCCACATGCACTCACTGATTAGCTGATTTTTGAGGATGCTGTGATCCGAGAGCTTCTAGTGTGAGGAAGATTAGTTTCATTTTGTCATACATTAGCGAATGAAGGAGGGAGGAGGAGGAAAGAGAAAAGTAGAAGGCAGGGAGGTTAACCAGAATAACGTCCGGTTGGCTACCCTACACCGGGGGAATGGGAAAGGGGAAAACAAAGATCACAGGGAGAGAGAGGAGGGAAGGAAAGAAGGAAATTGCGGCGAGTTCGCTGACGCGTGTGGACTTACAGAAATCGCGTTCTTACTTACAGAATGTGCAGGTGCTGCTAGAACACAGCCCCCATCGCCCGTCGGCCCATAAAGCGGTGAAGGCGCTTTTGTGTTTCTTAAGGACGACGGGTTTGTGCGACCATCTGTTGGCGAATGAAGGTTACTTAGGAAATGACGCAGGCAAGTAACGCTTGGTGCAGTTGCTGCTTCTATAGTCTGTGTTTTAAGAATATAAGCAGGAGTATGGAAGAATGAGCCGAATGAGGTGGTATAACTTATATAATGCTATTATTTTCTTATATTCCGGAAATAAAGAGGCGACTTTCAATTTTCCTAATAGAAGATTGCTGGAAGTTCTGAAGCTACAGTATTTATGTCTCTGTAACTGACACTAAACGAAAGAAGTAGTGCGCCGCAAGTCAGACAAGGTGGAAGGTGCCCCGTTTACCCCATAATATTACCTCAACTCTTATCTGTTCTTCAATTTCGTGGGGAAGACTCAACGTATGCGGCAAGCGAAATGAGGACAGACGAGGTGCGCGCAACCTAATGCCTTCCCTATCTACCCATTGCCATGAGAGCGACCTTGGAAGGGGCACGCTTTCGACATCACCGAATCCCGCTGTGCATTCGCGATCAGAAGTTGCAGAGTGTAACAGCCCGCCTCATTCAACGCCATACCGTCATCGAGGCGAGTTCAATGGACGCCCTCTAGGAGAGAGAGGTTATCGCTTTGTCCTTGCCGCGGCCAATAGAAGCTCGAATCAGATAGGCAGCTCGCACCTTTCGCGAAGAGAGTCGCGCGACCCGTTAACGGGTTCTCATTCGACACATAGGCAGCCTTACTTTCATTCACTCCCATTCGCATCCTCTCCCGTTCCTCTGGTCGAGTGCGGAGATTCTCGGAAGACGTAATAACCATCACTAAAGGTTTCGCCACCTCTATGACGCCACTACAGCTGCGACTAAGGTTGCCGCAGAGCCACTCTGACCCGTAATTTACCTCGGCGGCTCTATGTGTGGGCAGTTATGCGCATCAGAGCGAACGGTGGCTCATTCGGAAGTGTGAACAGCGCATTTGGACCATCTATCAGGCGCTATGTGTCTCTGCGTGCGTGCGTTTAATGATCGCGTGAGCTTAATGTTGTATCTAGAAAAGGCACTCGCCAGGCACGTTATGTAGGTGCCGTCTGTACAGAGGTTACCATTACGCGCCTTATACGTGAGGCGCAGGTTAAAGAATTGGACCTGGGTTGGGAGATAGCTTGCAGCGGTGTCCGAATGCGCCTCGTATAGAAATGTTTCTGTGTAGCTACACCGCGCAACTTCCTACAGCGCTGTTCGCAATCGCCGAGCCTGGCTGCACGCTATAGAATGCGCCTGGGTGTCCGGACGCGCAGAGCCAGACCTTGGATTCTGAACTGGGCGGCCGCATTAGAATGGTGAGCGAATTATGAAAGCGGCCAACGTCGCGTGCGTCAGTTGTCTGCAAAGGTGGAGATGCGCTGAAACGGGGGGCTCTTTTCCAAATTAGACCTCACCGCCGAGATATACCGGGAGCGCGAACGTCCGAACAGGCGGGTGCCTGCTGGAAAGCCCGTCCCTCTCCCTTTAACCTTCAGCAGCACACAGAGAGTGACGACTCACACAGCCAACCTGTCCACATCCGCCATAGAGAGGCGAGCCTGTGGAACAGCCGATAGTTAACGGACCCGTTCAGAGATCCGTGGATAAGTATACGCACTTCGGTGCCAGGGGCGTGCTCCCGAGGCTCGTAGCGCCGAGGTGCATCTCTATGGCGAGGGATTGCAGCTAGCTCCCCATTCCCACTCCCTCCTCTCCTGTACCTTTCCAATGTGACAATGCCTCCGGACAGCATGAAAATTTCATGATGGCACGCCAGATCGCTGAAAGCTAGACTGCCACTATATCGCGTTGTGCCCATTCATTTGCTGATCTACAAGACAACATTATACAATGAAAGGTAGCCCGTTTAATTCAACGGGGAGAGAATAAAGGTACAGGAGGAGAGGCAGAGGTGCATGTTGAGAAGGACGAGGTAAAGCAAGTACCAGTGGGCAGTGTTTGTGCTGAGCAGTAGAATTCTTATCACGAGATTACAGTTTGAATGAGCCAGCAGCAGACAACATTTCGGCAAAGTAGGGTGCCGTCATGACTTAGGCTCCTAGGAATGAGTCGCACGAAGGGCACCGCACGCTGCACTGACAGAAAACTTACTCGACCGGCAATCGCGCTAAGGACACGGACACAGATAAACGCACATTGAAAACGAGACGGTGCGCTCTGTGTCCCACGAAACCACGTCTTTTCAATGTGCGTGTATCTGTGTCCGTGCCCGCAGTGCTGTTCCCACTCATATATGTAGAATCAACTAGCCAATGCATCCGCTTTAAGATAGGTTGCGCGTACGGACTGCTATTGTAGGTATATACAGTTGCAACTAACCTGAACGATTATTATTAAGTTAAACCACTATTTTTCTCGATTGTCCACGCGTGTACAAGATTGACGGGAGGTGCTCCCTTTCCTTGAACATACGTCGATAGGTGTTGTGTATTTATTTACGCCCCCTTTCATACGTTCATTTCGTGGATAGCACTTGTGCGGTCCTCCTCATTCTCCGTGTGCTAGTGCTTTGCCTGCATGCCTTTTTCCACCATGAATTCCCACAAACTTGAGCAGCTCTCGATCGTTCTAACTCTGGCGCATATGGAGAGGTTAGATGTAGCCGGCTTTTGTATACTCTGTTTCGCGTATAGGGAAGACAGTAATACGGACATAGCGGATACAGATATGTGCCATTGTGCAAATAAAAACAATGCTGAACCGGCTCGCAGATAGTGTCTAAGTGCGTTGCTATAACAGGCTTCAGGTACGTCTAAAGCAGGTGAAACGCTTGGCAGTTCTCTTTTTCACCTGCAGTGTGACACGGCCCAAAAACGTAAGAAGTTAAATTAACGCCGAATGTGGAAGGATTAGAAAGTCTGGAAACGCAAGAAAAAAAATTACAAGTAAATGTGCCCGAAAAAAAGCATGTTTAGCGACACGACACTTGCAGCTTTTAGTCCACAGTGCCAGTTGTGGCAACATTGTCCAAACGTTCATTTATAGTTTGTAAGAAAGGCGTGCTATCCGCTAATATTTTGTTTATATGAAATGAAGAACGGCACCGCTCATGCGATCTCATCGCTCCAGAGTTAAGGTTGCGTACTCTACGCTCCCTCCCACTCGGAGCAGGTGCGCTTCAGCAACATTCACTACGAAAGTCGCATTAACGCGCACAGCATCACCGATGCACCACATTGGCCTGATCAAGTAAACAGATCAAGAAACTGAGTATACAAAAGCTGGCTGCATCTAACCTCTCCATATGCGCCAGAGTTAGAACGATCGAGAGCTGCTCAAGTTTGTAGGCATTCATGGTGGAAAAAGGCATGCAGGCAAAACACTGGTACACGGAGAACGAGGAGGACCGCACAAGTGCTGTCCACGAAATGAAAGTATGAAAAGGGGCGTAAATAAATACATATAATACACATATACGCGCCAATAATTATGCCCTAAGGGCAAGTCTTTATCGCAATAAAGAAAAAGTGCTCCCAGTGGGAACAACATTGGTTGCACTTATGATACTGTCTTCTGTCGAAAGACGTAGGCTTTCTATTTACCTTTGCTGTCCTGGCGCCCGCTTGAACTCGCAGTGTCATATCACCAGGGTATCTGGTTTAAGGATGCCCTTGATGTTTTATTTATGTTCCAGTCCTTTTGCAACCAGCCTACAGCTGAGCGGTGCGCGTATTCCACAGGAAGAGGCTTACAGCAGCCCCCGACCATGACTACGAACAAGCAACTCTGAGAGGCTGGCGTCTGTGCCTTGGTTTCTTTTCTTACGCCGCTGCTTCCACCTGCCCATGTACGCGTGATTAGGCCTTGCGGCGAAGTGAAGACGACGAGGCATCTGACAAAAAAAAAGAAAAGAAAAAAAGAAGAAGAAAGAGAATGCTCCTCATACGATATCTAAGAGACAATCACATACAGATGAGGACGCAGGAAACGAAGACGACGGCGGGAGCACGCAGGTTCGAAATACGGGCTGCCGAGAGGCATGCGATATGAGAAGAGTGGCACATGAAAGATATAGGGCTCTGCCAGAAGCCGGCCACCAGAAGAACGCGCCCGGGAAGTCGGCGGAGCGCTAAGTATTGGAGCATCAACTTGTATTGCCGATATTGGCAATATTTTGCCCTCTTCGTGTCTATAAACGCACGCTTTGAGAGAGTCAGAGGCCGAGTGGAAAAAAGACAACTATTAAGCGAATTTAAGAAGTCAAAACCATCACTAGAGGGAGCTGCAGATTACAATACTCCACTACTATAAAGCTGTTAACCTTCCAAGACCTGCAGCTGCTAGTGGTCTCGTTAATCAATTTTGGCACTAAAGCGTACAAAAATCATATACGGCATGAGCTCATGGCATGAGCTCATGGCATTAGCTCATGGAATCAGCTCCTGGCATGAGATCCTGGCATGAGATCCTGGCATGAGATCCTGGCATGTGGCGTAGGAATAAGTGTGTATGAATAAGCGCGTCTGCTGAGGCATAATGCCGGGAAAATAATTTGTCTTTCTCTTTGAAAAACTAGCGCCAATGACATGCTGCCAGAATTGGTGGGCTCTCGCTGCGCCATATTCCGATTTAATCTGTTCACTTAAGTGTTCGGATGCCTAAGCTACGTTAGGCTTCCCTTGTTCTCTTCGAGCAAGAAGAAGGGGTTGGGGGAAGGGGTGATAACGCGTTTGTAAACAGTGAGTGCTGGTGGTTCCTGTCCTAGCACGTGATAGTTCAGGTGTCCGCTTTGAACGTATCAGTTACGGTGCCACGTGTAACCACTTTCCCGCGCGCAGGACACTTGGCCCGTGTCGGCACATCCGTGGTTTCTAACCGCGGGTGGAAATTGTGGTATCACGACCCAGGTTGGCCTGTACCATCAGGTCAGGGCCGGAACCCAGCCCAGCTTCTACAGCAACATAGTAACAAATAACTTAACCACGGAAGTAAGCAGCTTTGAATGGTCCTTTGAAGCCAGTCATCTTTGCTTCGCTCCACGCTTGAGCTTGCATCTTCAGCCAAGGTACGACTTTCATTGTGCGAAAGGGCAAGGGACGGCCCGGGAGGCCGATCGCACTAAGACGGGTGCTCACTCCTACCTGTCGATGCTTCCGCTTTCTAACAACGATTACGCTCATGAATAGAAAACAAGCGGCGAAATAGGCGTATCTCACGCGTTGTCTCGAACTCATCACTTTCTTGCAGCCACGGCCTTCTTTAGGGCATTTCCTAAAGCGTGAAACTATACGCTGTTTAAAGCGTGCTTCTCCTGATGTAGAGTCCCTTTGTGGTGAAGCCCTCACCGTCGCTTTTGTGATTTGCGGGTCCCTATATGCGAGTAGTATTGAGGTTTGTTTGTAAGAGGTGACGTTACCGAGGGAACAGCAAGAATTTTTTTCAGGTAAATAATTAGGTTTGGTCGAGCGAACCAAATCGCAGGAAAACTGTCATTATTCTATTCAAGGACAAGCACTGAACAGTGTTCACGACTGGCAGATAGACGTGCTCTGTAAGAACAACAACCTTTGAGGGTGATCTTGGTAGTTAAGGCGTGAATTGGCAAAAGAATATGCACGAGTGCCCAAGCTCAACGATAGGCGGTGACATAAACTGACGCGCGCTACCCGTTCATGACGAGCGTAGCAAGGGGAACTGCCGCATAGATGATTCGCATCGGTCTTTGACAAAATTGATGCCAAATTGGCAGCATGGATACAGCTTGTACTACGGCGTTAAATAATTACCTCACTTCAGAGATCTCTGGGTGGCCTTATACGTCTCTTTTCTTTGTGTTTTTAGCCCTTTAAAGGAATACCGAATAGAGACACTAACTCAATTTAGGCTGATAAGATGTCCGTCGAGAACTCAAGTTTTGGGAATTGCAGAGTAACACGTTGATTATTCGGAGAGAAAATAAAGTTCAAGTATTTCTCTCTCTCTCTAAATTCGCGTTGAAACTGCTGTGCCGTTACGTCATTGTGAAGTCGCGGGAACCTGAAAGTATTTCTTCATATTTTAGCCATGATGGTGCGGTGAAGGGTGTATAAACTTGCAAAGTTCAGTCTTTGGCTCCTTTAGAGTACTGTGCGGTCCATCTTTATGGATAAGAGGTGAGCAATGCCTTAGCAGAGGTGGTTAAACATCCATTGTCGTCGCGGCGATCTTTTTCTAGAAATTCAAGGCTGCAACGACACCTGTATTTCGTGTCTTTCCTCCTTTATCTACTCTATCTTAGAGAGGAGGCTTGCTTTCTTTCACATTTTCCTTCAGCGTCCCTTTTTAAGCTCGCTATTTATTGGCGCGCCATCGTAGATATAAAAGCACTGGTAACGTGTAACATCATAAGATGGCGATTTCATTTCAGCAAGACCTTCGATTCAGCAGAAAAAAAAATGAATAAAGAGATGAAACTGAGTTTCTGGCCGAGAAACAGACACGCGGGGCTGCTATTGCATTTCTATCATTCATAAATGATGAAATTAACAAATGGCAAGCTATTTCGTTAGCATTTAGTAATTGGGCGAGCAACCTAAGCCACTCCCTCCTTTTTCCTATTTAAAATTGGTCAAAACGCACATGGCAGGCATTTCAAGCTCTGATTGACAGATTACGGTATCCTCGAAACGGGACATGTACAATCCTACCAGTGCTAACATATGGGGCAGAAGTTTTGGAAAAACTTAAAAAGAACTTTAAGAAGAAGGTAAGAAGCGCACATTCAGCGATGGAACGAAAGATCTTAGGCATGACTTTAAAAGACAGGAAGGCAGCGGTGTCGAATAGACAGTACACTGGGGCACCCGATGTTTTAGTTGATATTATGTTGAAGAAGGAGTTGGGCAGACCACGGAATATATTATGTAACAAATTGTCTTGTAGAGTCATAGAATCAATGCCAAAGCACGGGAAGCCCAATCGCGTACGGCAGAGAGCAGGCGTTGTGATGACACTTGGAAATTTGTAGGCATAAGGTAGCTGTCAGCCGGCGGAAAACAGATATATTGGAGATCTCTTGGGGAGGTCTTCGTCCTGAAGTGGGCATAATGTAGAGTGATGCTGCTTAACGATAATTGTGATGCCATATGTATAGAAGGAAAGGCGATGCGTTATCCACGACGAGCAGAGGTATCAAGATCCTTTTGTTTCGCCAGCGCCAGCTGGCTATCATTCTCTGAACGTGCACTTTCTCTCCCCGAACCGCTAAAAATCCCCAAATCGCCTGGCCCAGTCCTCGAGCGCAATGTATGGGCAAATACATTCGTGTTGAGCCGAATGCCGTATAAGCCTCCTTGCGCTCATTCACATTACGAAGGCCATCCGGCCCCTCCTCGTTCGTCCCGATTCCTGCCTGCCAGCTAATCTCTCCTGCGCGGCATTCATATGCGAGTAGGCCCTATGCAGATCAGGCGACGGCCTAATCATCTGCTCTCCTCATTGTTAGTGAGGACGGGCATTAGCATTTCGCCGACGCATAAACCGCGCGGCTGCGGGTTAGCGAAAAAAAAAAGAGAGAACGGGATGAAGGAATAACTGAGATCGATGAGTGCGGGCGCTAAAAAAAGGAAAAAGAAAATGCCGAGAGGGAAGTACCTGCAATGACGTAGCAAAGCCTGACAGACACTTCTCGAGCACTTCTTTTTCTTCTTCCATGGCGCTTGAGAATATTTATTGAGAGGTCGCACTTTCACGTGCCCCGTAATCAATGTGGGCGGGGCCCCTGAATTCGTGTGAGCATGTGTTTGCGCTCGCTATGTGCAAATGACATTGCGCGAAAAATCATTGTCGATTTCTTGGCGCATGTTGCTGTCTTCCAATGAACTTCAGTATTATATTTCACTTTACACCCCAGTACAAAGGATCTTAGTGCCTCAAATAATCAGGAATTACGCAGGGAAGAAATAACTTCCTTACACTCAGCTTTTGTTTCGATATCATTCAATGCCAGCAATCAGACGGAAAGAACTTAGAGCTCGTCAATGCAACAAGTCACTTCAGTAGTGCTTGTGTAGGTGTTGGAAATGAATTAACACCGAATAAGGAGCCTACACGCTTATTAAGAAACTTTCACGGTTCCCTTTATAGGTTCAAAAGAAGCGCCATACCAATTACACCTGTATATATTTCTGGGACTCCTTGACAATGGTTCTATTAATTATTGGGCATTGTTTTGCACTTGCATTCCGGTAGCCCCTTGTTGGGCAAGTTTTGCTTTACCTACCCCGTCGATATCCAGTGCCAAGTCAACAATATTACTACGTCTATAGAAAACGAAGCGAAAGAAGAATACGGTGACGTAATTCGCAGCGGACATTCAGCGCTTCCTCACCGAACACGTTTGTGATGTGCAGCCTGCTCTTCGTTTCTACGTTCAGTGTGGACTGCTTGCGCATGTGAAAGCAGAATGTCAACAAAGAAAAGAAACGCCTCACATGTTTACGGAAGTTGCTCGAAAACTGAAAAACATTTTAGATGACAGTGCTATATGCTTGTTTCGCACAAAACTCCCCGCTCTTTCCCGGATCACCTAATCATGTCGTTTTAGTAAAATTAGTATATAGACCACAACACATGATAAGGTGAAAGCAGAAATAAGCGTTAGAAGCAAGGCAGAAATACTCACGCCAACATTGGACGCGAATAGTAGTAGGTATGAAGAAGTTCGGCACCACAAGAATACCAGATGAATACCAGATGCGATACCTAAGTGAAAAGAACGTTCGCTGCATCAGCCTAGACGTTTAAATTCTGAGAAGAACGAAGACGGCTAGGGAAAAGGAAACAAAACAAGCACGAAGCTAAAGGGACGAAATAATTCAAAATGTCAAAGAAAGAAAAACAGGAGAAGAATGAGCCCGAACAAATAAGTGTCATCGCTCGGCTACTCAACATATCGATGTCCCGTTTGTGCCTTTTTCTCGACCGAAACTTTTCCCTCCGCTAGGTTACACCGCCTAAAGTAAGGGCGTCCCGAATACAGCACGCACAGCGTAACGCATCAAAGTGCCAAATGCAGAGAAAACCAACACAGAACGAGCACATAACCGACAGCTGCGGCGGAAGCCTCGCGCCGCAGTGCTTGACGTGGATAAGGGAAACGGATCACCGCGTATCTCCGCTACCTTCTTCTATGCTTCACAGCTCCCGATACTTTGGGTCGTTCGCTGGCTGCCTGCTCGCTCACCAGCTGCCTGTGCTCGGGGTTTCGTATTATTGTTGCTTCCGTGGGCTCACTCTTCAGTTTCCTGTTCTTTTATTCCGACGCGCCCGTCTCGGGTTTTACTACGACACCGTGGCAGGGCAACCCGACGTACATTACCGACGCATAGCCGGAACACGGCGCGCTGCGACAGCGAGCCGCGTGACACGAGCGCAAACAGCGTTGATGAGAAGAGCGGAAACTCGTTCGAACGCAGCCACCAAAAAAGAAACGGAGATGATACAGAAGAGCAGCGGGGAGCGAAAGCAAAATATTAAGCGGCAGAAAAAAAAAGGGGGGAGCGGGGATAGAGAGAGAGAAAAGAAAGGATGGTATTCATCTTTATTCAGAAGTGAGTGGCAGCGCATCGTTCCTGGAACTTGCACGGCATGTGGTCTCGGTGGGAGCCCGAGTGCGCTGTCGAAAGAGAGCTGCTCCCGCGAAGAGAAGAAGCAGGATGCTCGCAGCCATCTTCAGCAGGTGCTGAGGCTCCCTGCTTCGATGGAGTGGAAAGCTGGTGGGCGATCTGTGGCCTCCAATTACGGCGACGACGTCCAGATGCGAGATTGAAAGCTAGAACTTCGAGATGTGGGCCAGTGTTCACAAATGCCCGGCATATGCTAGAGCGCTTCGTAATAAAATGTAACTGCCAATCAAGATAGCCCGTGCATCTTCAGAGTATAGGTTGTCTCAAACTGGCGGCAAAAAAAAAAAAAAAGAAAAACCTCGTGAACGTTTCTGAGGAGGAAATTTTGAGGAGTTTGCGTGGCTTCCTTAGGAACATTATGGTTGGCGAATTCGACCAACGTCGAATTCTCTACATAATGCTATAGCTAAAAGCATCCTCTTCACGTTTGGTTTATCGAGTTCAACAGGTGCAACAGTGCCTGGAAAACAAAATGACATGAAGGGGCGAGGGGAAGTGTTGGCAGGAGCTTGGTGGGGGTGTTTATAAGTATACGGACCACGTTATTTATTGCTTGCTCATTATAATTGAAGCCTGGGTTTGAAATCAGTAAGCACGGTCATCCGTAAGCATTTAAATATCAGAAACTTCATTTAAAAAGATTAATTCCGGGATTTTACGTGCCAAAACCACGACATAATTATGAGGCACGCCGTAGTTGGAGATTCAGGATTAATTTTGACCCGCTAGGATTCTTTAACGTGCGCCCAATGCACGGTACGCGGGTGTTTTTGTATTTTACCGCCAAAGAAAATGCTGCCGCTGCGGCTGGGACTTGATCCCACATGCCGCAAATTTCAATGTTTATAGACTTAAGAAGACCTGCCGAGTTGTTGAGGCCCGATCGCTTTATAACTACACACCGGCTGGCATTTATTGTGGTGCAGATGTAAATGGAGGAATATCACTAAGCTATAATTTATTCATCTACACGCGCCTATCCCCCAAGGAAAAAAAAAAACGAAACGTCGACGTCCAGTGCCGAGATAGAGTGGGGGAGAGAAATACCACAGGTGTTTACAGTTGTCTAAAGTATTCCTCGCCCTTCCTTTTCTTTATATTTTTTTATTCCAAGATTTCGAACACGTTCACTTCTTTAAGACTATGCTATGACGCTGAACGCAAGGTTGAAGATGGAGAGTACGAGCTTGGGCTAAAGAAGGCGACCTTAGGGACTTGCCCACTTTGACATTTTCTTGTATATAGCCTGCAAATAGATCTCCTTGTTTACTTGCTCCTTGTTTCCCACATTGGTGGGAGGTGTGGGGTACATCTAATGTACGATGGAGCTTCTAACCGGACGTAGCTTAGCCTCTACCGCCATGGCTACTGACGAAGAAGCTACAACAACGGCGGCCACGACGCTGACCACCATGCAAGCCGTCATCTTGTCTCATCCCCGCGATCTTGGGGCGTCTACGGGCGCCGATGACCTTGCAGCCGAAGATTTGCTCCGGATTAACCAGCGCGTCCCCAAAAGAGACAGAGAGAAAACATTCAGTTGGGCCATCGAGGTCGTTGCTCTTGAGGTCGAGTGTGTGGTGTCCTCATTCCAGGACTCCACTGGCCATGGCTGTTTGACGTACTTGCTGGACGAGAGCTTCTTGTCCCGCTAGGGTATCCCCACTGGGGTAATCAGACCCTTATGTTAGCCAATAGGAACTTCTACCTGAAAGGCACGGCGAGAGTCTGGTTTCAGATACATGAAGAGGAGTTAACAAGTTGGGCTAAATCCAGGAAGCTCTGCGACCTTGTCGGAAGGACAATTGTACTACAACGAGGCACGAAGAAGGAGCTCGAGACTCGCGCCCAGACAGCAACTGAGTCATACGTGACGTATATTTGGGATGTTACTATTCTTTACCGCAAGGTGAACGAGGGCATGACAGAGAAAGAAAAGCTGTACCATGTGCTTATGGGCATAGCAGACCACGCGTTTAACCTTCTCGTGTACAATAACTTTACCATCATCGACGAGTTCCTATGTGACTGCCAGCGTTTCGAATAAGCTAAAGCCTCTCGAGTTGTGCACCAGTACACCCGTCTTACAAATAGAGCCGCTACGTCAAAGTGCGAAGACCATTCCACACGTCTCAGCCGACCGCGTCCAAGAGCACTGTACGCATCGTTCGCCGAGAGTCCTGTGTGGTGCTTCGCCATCCTGTTCAATCGTGATAAACATGTAGCAATTAAAGATATCTACTAGGCGGCTCACTCCTGCTTAGTCTAAGGACTTCTAGTGCTTCGTCACTTTGTTGCTGTCGTGCGTATTGTTTTCTTCGTTTCTTTGCTCTTTTTTCAGTGATCTTCATGTTTGGATGCTAATAATAATGGAGAAAAAGACAAGCTCATTTCTTTATTGCAGGGCTTAAGTGGAGATGAAAAGGGCTTGCTTATAAAAAAACCGTCGAGCTGCGACTCTTAGCAAGTTTGCGTCCTCATCGCTGTAAAAAATAAAACGTCCTTTTGTTTCGCAAAAAAAAAAAAAAGAAACATGGCAGTACCCATCTCTCGATGACTGGAGATGACAATGCGTTTAAGCGTTGAATCAATAGTGGCACAAATTAATGCCACCGTTAAGGCGGAATTCCTCTCTAGCGGTTCCCAAAGAGCACGCGGCGCCATCTAGCGCCGCCGCCGCAAGACCTGCGCATGGCCTCCGATATTCATGGCGCACCGGCGCGTGCGAACGCTTAAAAATGCATTGTGCGGCAACCGCGCTGCTCTCTCGCGCTTCTTTCTGGACCTGCTGCGCCATGTTTTGGCACTGCCGACAAGTCGCCTCGTGGCCTAGGAGACGAGATGCGTGGCCCGCCGGTACCTTCGAACGCTGACAATTGTTCCCTCGCTCGCTGCGCTCTCGCTCACTCACACAGTGACACATACTTGGCAACCCAAGTTGGCGAGGGATTCATTGCAAAGGGGGCGCATACCCACTGCATTTGTGGCGCAACCTGCTAACGCGTCGGGTTGCTGTCCATAGGAACCCTTGTTACGTGGTTCCGATTCCATTCGGAATGGGAGGACTCTAAGGGATCTTTTTCGTCATTGTGAAGCGGCACATTCTCAGTGGCACGTACCTAGTGACCCAAGTTGACGTCAAAGACGTTCGTTAGAGAGCGGCACACACCTACAGGCGCATTCACAGTGACCTAAGTTGGCATCAAAGAGGGCCACTGAAAACCAGCACAGACCGAGTGGGACATACCCAGTGCTTCAAATCGGTGTCAAAGAGTTTCCTCGAACAGCCTACCCAGTAATGCATCTAAAGTGACCCATGTCGGCATGAAACAGGGTCATGGTGAGCTGCACGTAAGTACACACTGTCACACACTCAATAACCGAGGAGTACCCGTGACCCAGGTAGGCGGGAAAACGGTTAGGTACAAGCATACGCAGATACAAGTTACAAGCATACAAAGGTACAAGCGTGCAAGCCCTAGGAAAGTGTGTGGAGTAACCAAAGAATGATAGGATATTTTACTGCGGTCGGCGGTACATTCGCCTTTTATCCTGCGAATGTTTCTAGCCGACCAGACGAGTTTCCATTAAACCTTCGAGCTCAACGGCCGTCTGCTCGACCTTGCTTCCCTGTACAAAAAAAAAGCTTACTGCAATTTTTCTTTCTTTCTTCCTTTCTTTCTTTGTTTCTTTCTTTCTTTGTTTGTTTCTTTCGTTCTTTGTTTCTTTGTTTGTTTCTTTCTTTCTTTCGTTCTTTCTTTCTTTCTTTCTTTCTTTATTTATTTGTTTGTTTGTTCACTTATGAACGAAGACGAATGCATAACGCTCGACGCTTAGCATTTAGAAGATAAGCATACCTTAGAGCCTGTTGCATGAAGAAATGCTGATAACAGTGTCGAGAAAAGCGCGGTTAGTTAAGCCAGGTGTCATGAAACTCCTCCAAAAGGATGTGTAGAGAAACTATTCTGTTAAGATGGTACACTTGGGAAAAACATTGATGCCCTCCCCTGGCCACGTCCGAGGCATCAACTTTTTGAGCAAGCAGTGAAGCCGTCCTTTATGTTTGTGCCAACTAGAGTTGTTTGGTTAGTACTTGTATCTTAATTAGACAACGAGTACTTGATTCAACAAAGACAGTGATTAGGATAAGTAGGCATAAATTTACAGGGCATGAGGTTAATAATTGTTCCCATAAACTTTTTACGCCTAGCCTTCCAGTCTAAACGAAGATGCATATTTATGTTATTGAAAACCGGTTTCATATTTCTGCATCCTTAATGTGCATGCACATATGTATGCATACTTTGGAGTCATATGTCCATCTGAGGCTACAAGACAGAGTGCGACCTTGTATTTATCGGCGCTTCGCATCTTGATGCGCACGATTTCAATCTGTTCCCCTTTACGAAAAGTGTGTCTCACTAGCGCCTACGTGCGCGAAGGAAAGAAAAGAAATGACGCCAGGGAAATAATCTGGGAGCACCGACTGATAGCAAATACCCGCATGATGTGGTTTCCTCTTGAAATGAATAAACCGGCGAGATGTATGGATTGGTGGCATATCAAATGCATCACAGAGTAACTCGTAACCCTTGAAGGGCGCGAGGCTGGTGGCTTGGGCGAGTTAGTGATGTGTCATCTGCGTTGTTGTGAATCGGCGCAGTGTGCTTACGGTTTTCTTTCTTTGTGTGCCTCATCATTGCACGCACCGTAGGTAGATATTTCTACTTAACAGTAAAAGTAAAAAGAATGCCTCACTATAAAAAAAAAAAAAACTGCCTTACCGCCATTCGCAAGACTCACTGAACGTGACGAAAACTGTGCTGAACGCGGTTTTACGCGGCAACAAAATAACATCACCTGAGCAACCGGCTGAATCACTTCTTCATTCAGTGCGAGCGGCACATCAGCCTAATTGGCCGTTTCTGCTGACGCAGCAAACTTGACCCTTTGCACCGATAGCTGCAACGAAAGAAAAGCGTGCGCCCGCGTGCGAACGCACGTGCGCTTCACTTGGCACACTCGCCTCGTTCTGGTGGATAGCTGAAACATTGGACGAGCGTAGCCACAGTTTACTGTTTCAACAACGGAAACAGTAACAATCGGGGGCCGGATGCGAGGGATGCTGAAGTATGGTTTTCTTATTTTTACATTTCTTCTGACGAGGGCTCTCGAAACGACAAGCATTGCTCCGGGCAGGCACAAACAATGCTTATTTTATTATTATATTTATGAGCCAGCATCGTGCCACAGCACTCGAGCACGGTATATATACTCATTGGTGGTCTGACTGACGTGTAGAACCCGGTCGATTGCTTCTCGCGGCTCTCGCTCGGAGCGTGACACGTAAGGAAACACCAGCTGCTTCGGAAGCTGCGCACACACACACATTCTGCAGCGGGCGGTATTTCTTTCTTCCCGACCCGGCGATAACCAATACTAGCAGCGGAAGAAGTACTGCGCCCCCGTAAAGAACTGTCCCGTCACCCCGCTCGGCGCTCCATTGAGACGCCTCCGCCATTTATTTGTTTACTATTATTATGATTATTTTGTTTATTGCACCTTGCCTTGCATCGACATAAAGAGCTCTCGTTTCGTCGCATATGGATGAGGCGATGCTGCATGTCAGGAAAGCGGGGCGTGTTGTCTGGTGTAAACAGGGTCACGCTCTGATTGCCCCAGCTATAGTTAAGCTGTGAGAATCAAGCCAGTGGCGGTAGCGGCAAAGCTCCCGCGGAGACGGAAGATACAAAAGAAAGTGAGGCAATCATGTAATGAAGCGGGCACACAACACCCTGTCGCCCGCCTAGGCTGCGACGAAACGGCCGCGCGAACGTTTCTGCATGCAAGGAGAGGCGGCACGGCGACGCGTTCCGCAGCGGCTTGAGTAATTAATCAGCCGAGGCCGGCAGCGCAGCCAAGAAAAAGCAAGAAAGACCTGCGTTGTTGTACAAGCCGCATAGGGTTGCTGCGGCCGCTGAAATGGACGAAACAATCAAGGCGTGGGTCATTAGCAGAAGACTGAGGAACGAGGTAAGGGTCGCCACCAGTGTTCAGAATGCAGAGATACGGGCGCATGAAAAAAAAAAACAACGCTAAGAAAGAAAATACGGTACTTTTCTGTTGCGAATTGAACAAGCGCATAATAGCCTCAGTTGCTCTTGCACCATAAAACCCTACATAGCTAACTAATTGAATAAGCGTGGTATGCATTGATTCTAACATTCAATGTTCAACTGGATTTTCTAAGTGTTTCAGAAACACGCGAAAAACAAACAAAAAACAAAAGACTTTGAAACTCAGTAATACTGCTACTGCGGATACTTGAAGAAATAAAACGTTGTTCCGCGCTATTTCCCGTGCACTGTTTTTAGAGATCAAGTACGCCATCTGCGCGATGATTGTTCGGCTGGTCTAGAAGATGCTTCACACTCTTGGGACAGGATGGTTTTACATCCTCCGTCACATCGAGCTGGAAAACACTTGGGTCATATTTTCGTTCCTTCTAATGACGGTGCAAGATATTTCTGTATTAAAGTGGAAAATTGGGTGAGTTGGTACAAATTGATATTGTTAAAAGTGCGAAAAAAAATACGATGGAGTGAAAGGACAGAGGACGAGCGCTGCCTCTGTCCTTTCACTCCGTGGTCGTGTTGTTCACGCTGTTACCATTATAAAGATATTTCTGGCTCGGGTGATTTGAAAGTGTTAATTGAAGACGTCTTGCTTTGAGAGCCTTCGATGTTTTATTCTTAAAGCTAGGGTTCATTAAAATTAAGCCAATTGAAATGCGCCTCGCTTGTTCGGCCTATGTCCGACGGTGACTGTACTCCTTTTATTGTGGTTTCTTTGGCGACGTGAATACTCGGCAGAGACGATGGCCTGACAAATGACATCACCAAGTGACATCACCAAATGGCCTGACAGTTGCCGCACAGACCGTTTTGACTAATTGCACATCGGTTCCGATGCTGATGCGATGACTGCGTTTGTGACGTCAACCTGCAACGGTGAACCGTACGGTGCCATCACTGAACGCAGAGCTCACAACTTTCCTTGAATGTTAGGAACTTAACCGCTTAGTGCAAAAGATGAAGTTCATAGCACATTGTTACCGTTCTACCTCTACTACCTCTGTCTGGTACCATGAGTGCATGGGCGGTGCCGTACTCATACCTCTCTCCTATACGTAGCACATTCCTAGTAATCTTAACAACCGTAAAGAGATAACGCTATGCTTCAATATCTGCCTGAAGTTCCATGGGAACCTAATACACATGCATGTGAATTTCCGTGCATTTAAAAGCCAATATTCAAACATTTCAATGATCTCATGTAAAGCTCCTCATTCGGCAACCTTAAGGTTGTGGGAGACTAGCGCCAGGAGCCGCATGAGAAGACGCCGCTAGTGATATCGGGGCTGGTGTAAAAAGCGAGAGAGAAGTGGTTCTTGTCGGAAAAGAGGAAAGGCTGGCACAATCTTCTGCAACCCATGCGGGAGCACGGCTCAGCGCCAGCAGGGTGCGGGAGATGGAATTAAAACAAAGAGAGGATAGGAGGGAGAAAGGTAGAGGGTCGTCCCAGCAGCATCAGAGCAGCCCGGCCGGGAGGGCCCAGTGGTTTCGACCAGAGGAGTAGGCTGGAGATAGACCGTATAGGAGGTGGCCCATTAGAAGTGAAGTAGTGGCGAATCAGGAAGCCCGAGGTGGTGGGATGGCCGTTGCAAAAAGTGCCCACCACTCAAGCGTCCCCCTCAGCCCTGCTGTAACGGCCACAGACTTCTGGACGTTTATATTTCTCAAAGAGAAATAAGGGGCTACGCGTATGAGCTACACGTTGCAGCTTCACAGAGCTCCAGCCTCTATACCGTTATAGATCGTGCCAGGGTCGTCGTCAGCTTGTTGTCTGCGAAAGTTCGCCGGCAGTTCTGTTAATGACGTTCGGGAATTTAGGTTGACCTTTCAGAAAAGAATTTTGGCTTCCAAGGAAGCAAGATACAGAAACGAAGAGGAAGGACATGGAGGTTAACCAGGTTAGAGTTGCTGGTTTGCTACCCTACACTGCGGAGGAGGAAATGGGGTTTCGAAAAAGGGAGAGGAAGAAAGAAGATAGGAACTGGAAGGGCTTTCCCATTATAGGCATTCACACAGGCAGGTGGATCGCGAGGAGAGCAATAATGATTGCACGGCCTTGTGATATGAATGATAAGTCCCGTCAATGCTGTCGGTTTAGCCCGACCGTCTCCCTGAGAACTCTCTATTTTTGCTAGCATTACCCAGCTCTGTCGGCTGTTCCTATTTTGTTTATCGCCGAAGACAACCCAAGTCCTTGTTTGGATCTTCTGCCAGCGAAGCAAAAATTATGCCCGGCATTTACCAGAGGCATAGACTGAAAAGGCCTGCCGGAAAGGCAATCAGCGCACGTTAACTCTGTCACCTGGCAGCTTCAAGTACCGAGCCATGCTTCCGGAGTTATCGGTGTGTGATCATCAATGATTGTATCAGGAAATGCGTGAGCGAGCATGAAGAGAAATACGCATGTAAGCCCAGGTTAAGTACACGTTAAGTATATGCTGTGGTAATATTGGAAACCAGCTTCCACATCTACACAAGAGCTTACAGCAACCAGAGCTTGCGTGCCTTCTACTTCCGTCTTGTAAGTTCTGTGCAACTGGCTGGAAACTCAAGACGTGCACACAAGGATAAATCTCTACTAACTAGCTACTAGGCAGCGGCTACTTCGTGTACACTGTGTAGCGCTATTAAACACATGAATATATCTGCACAACTTGAGACACGGAACGTGCGTTAACAAAAAGTACATGTGTGAAACGAGCCGTATCGGTGATTTACTCGTCGCCTCTGATCGGGCGAGCCCCAGATTCGAGCCTCGTCAATGGTGCAGCGAATTAAACGGGAGCCATCACAGCGCCAACCCTTTAATCTTCCTTCCGCGCTGGCTCGCTCTCATGGCGCACGTGGGAAATGCAGGGGCCTCTCTCTCTCTCTCTCCTCCCTTCTCACGCCGACTGGTTCCTGCTCGCCGAGCACGAACTTCCCGAATCGCCTCGTGGCGCTTCATAGGAGGAACTCACATGCTTAAGTTTTCGATCCTCGCACGCACCGAAGCAACGCTTTGAAGCGCCGAACGCTCGGAAGGAGCGAGAAGGTTAGAGGAAGCTAGAGGGGGAGAGGGTACTCATTAGTGCGCGGGTCTGATGGCAGCCACTTGAGAGTCACCCCGACGTCACGGGAACGTTACGTGGAGGGAGGTGGAGAGGGAGTATGGCTTTAAAGGGAACGAGAAAGGTGTCGCGACAAGGAGGAGACCGACTCACTCCCGCTCGAGAAGGCGCTCTCACCGAGGGAGGCTGAGTAATTCAACCCACGTCCCCTCTCCCCGTAGCACTGTCTTACCCTGCTTGGAAGACGCGCTGCTCTCTTGCTTTAACGAAGCTACTTCGCGCCCTCTCCACAGACTGTACAGCCCTCTTCCACGTTCCCCCCCCCCCCCCCCCCCACACGCTCACACAACTTGCCAGGATTAACTCTCCTCAACGAACTCGAACAAACGCTCCGTCTCTCAAAGCGATGGCGACGGCCTCGCGCGTAAATAATGATTCCGCGCGAACACCGTCGTTACCGACGATCCGCGCAGTTGGGCCCAGATTCGCGCGCTCTCTCTCTCTCTGCCCATGTTATAGTGAGAACCAGAAATTTCGCGGTGCAGTCTAGGTTGCTTCTGAGTTTTTTGACTGATGTTCTGGTCGTCATTCAGCTAAGGTAAGCTTCGCGAGTCTGTTTGGAGTTAAAAGAGCGTTCAATTTTCTCCGTTCCATCGCAGAACCGCGCAATTTATCTCACGCTGTGCGTCGACGGGAAACTCCTGTCGGATGAAAGGATGAGAGTTCTCAAATATTATAATTAGTAGAACGCATTGTCTCCTAGGCATTAATATTTGCATTCTGCTCATTATTATAGTTTTCTATTACTTCAACATTTTTGTCCTGAATATGTGGCTCCTTTTCTTTTCATTTTTCTTTTCACGGTGAACACAATGTTTTGTTTCCATTTTACGTTGCTGGTTTCGATGTTCGGAAGCTCGTTTTTTTAGATTTTTTTTTAGTTCGCCTGATTTCACGAGGCTAGTGGTAACAGGTAAACCTTGCAGGCACCTCTACTGCACGCCATTCCAGAATAGAAGGAGTACTGCATATAATAAGCGCAAAAAGGCTTCTATCTTGAGGAGAAGGACAAACACGGGCGTGCCTGCTGTACCGAAGCAAGCAAGGAGACACTAAAGAATGTCGGTGCTGTTCACGGTGTGCTAGGACGGCACATGCATGACAATTCACGCTACAGGACGAGAGATCGCGAACTAAAGAATGCTTCCACTCTCAAAGCGACACGGCGAAGATTAAACGCAACAAAAAAAAGGGGGGAAGGGGAAACAAGCTTTGAAAACAGAGGACGGCGGCTATCCAGAAAGCGCTCGCAAATAACTCATCGGTTCGTCCGGGAAGCTCGGGAGGCGCGACGTGGCATCAGCATATTCTTATCATTATCGCGCCCCATTTGGCCGCGTAGGCGTTCATCAAATCGCCAGACCTTCTGCGCGCGCTGTCTGAACGCTCACTTCGAAGCCCGTCACGGATATAATGTCGTCCTTCGGGCTCGCTCTCGCGTAAATCATGGACCGCACGCCAGCAGCCGCCCGATTTGGACGTCCCCTTCCCCCGCTCGCAGCGTGATGCTAATTGCGCGCAGCACTGAACAAGCTCGAGATCCCGAAATGGTCTTGTAGTTATCGCATACGTATAAACAAGTGGTGTCGCAGTGGCACGTAACATTAACTGCAACCATAACCTCGGAGTTGTAGGCACGCCAACAGGTGGTCAAAAAGGTCTCCGGGCGCATTTTTTTTTAGCCGCACGGCGCGCAAGCTCCCAGACAGATCACGTGGTATTTTTCGTATTTCGCGGGTATCTGCAGTAAGTGGAAAACCACTAATGCCTAATCGATCGAAAATTAAAACCTGTTTATTCGGAGGTTTTGCTAAGCACTCTACAACTTCCTAATTGGAATTTTTCGCCTAACTTCGTTGCTTCTGAAGTTGGTTAATTATTCTTGAGTAAATATGCCATTAAGCAAAATACAGAAGATAGCGTGACTTACCCCATGCAATAGTAAGCAACATCCATTCGGTCACGTGGTCTCAGAGTCCATCGGCATATTTTTAAACTGTTGGCTAAAGTTAACTGGGACACCCTGTATGAATGCGGAGTCGTCGCGTGCGTGCGACAGGTCTATTTATTTTGTTGAGGTTGTTTACTAATTGTTTTCTTTTTCAACACTGCAAACTCTAGTGAAGTCCCATTATCTTGGAAAAATATTTACCGTTCGCTGGCTCACAACACCCATGAGCACATATCAAGTGTTGAATGAACTCAGTCTTTCATCGAGCTCACCGCGCGCACGATTAAACTTATACTTAGGTAGGCAAGCATTGAGGGAAAAGATGTTATTCACCCTGAGCGCTACTTGCATTTCCGGAAGCCCTTAATACAAGGCATGTCTCCTGCATACATCAGCATTTGTTTTCTCAAAGCTTTAGTTTACTGAAATCAGTCAATTACAACCGTGAATAACCATAAATTATGGGGCTTTACGGGCTAAAACCAAAATATAATTATGAGGCTCGCCGTAGGAGGAGACTTCGGATTGAATTTCGCCACCTGGGGTTCTTTAACGTGCAGCCAAGGCACGATAGGTGGTGTTTTTACTTTTCATTTTGTCCTCATCGATTCGCGGCCGCCGCGGACGGGATTTGATCCCGCAACCTCAAGCTTAGCAGCACAACCTCAAAGCCACTATACGCTATCACGGTAGGTATGATGCCTGACTACACTTCGGTGAAGCACGTTGCTAGCACAGATTATTACAACCATTCTGTTCGTTCCCGGCTTTACATTTTCGAACCTTATAAATAACAAAAGTTGTCATGGTGTGTTAACCTTCTCCGCGTTTCCGTGTTTTGTTACTATGCGGTTTCTATGCGTCTGTCTGTAATACGCCCCTCGAAGACCAACAATAATCAAAACGGCATTGCAAATGAATCAAAGATTACTAGGGCTGAATCGCGGGCCTTTCGTTCACCCTCCTTCCGAGAGTTCAATTCGTACACTGCACAGAAGTGCAAAGACGAGCCTCCCGGCTCAGACCTCGACTCTCGCGCTTCTCCGTGCTCTTAATAGCGCGACGTCGTCGTCAATGCCGAATGACCGACTTCGGAGTTCGGGGCGCCTCTTCGCCATCAGGGAGGCGAAGTTGCTGAGGTGGACGAGCGGAGAGTGCAGGAGACGCCCTGGCTTGAAAATCTCCGCCTGGGTGGCGATAATTATGCGCCCAGATCCTCCCCATTCACACACGCGCGCCGACATCCGTCCACATTCGTCATGTCGCTCCCAGCGAGATGCGGGAAGACCACCGGCGAGGCTCATTTGCGGACCGCGAGAAGCATTGCCGTTTTCTATATCCGGTGGCCGAAGCTGACCGCTCTGACAAGTGACGCACGACTATCCCGTGCCAGCGTCACTTTGCGCCATGTACGCCGCGGGCGACGGAGCCATGACGAGGCGCCGCTTGCAGCCGCCCGGCCATAATAGATGAACGGGGCGGAATAAGCGCGGAGATGAACTGACTGCTGGCGCGGGAGGATGTTAAGACTGCTCTATATATAGGCTGCGCCGACACACCCAACGCCAGGAGGACGAAAATGAGGAGAACACGTGCTGTGTGGAACTCCAGCTGTGTGGAACTGCATTAGCGAAAAAAAAAAGAAAGCTTTTGGTCGGCCCAGTCGCTGCATGCTAGACAAAAGCAGGGTGCATGTAAGTAGCGCATCAGAATGGAGAAGTAGACGGGACAGGCGCGCTTTTTTTTTTTTTTTTTGGAGCAGTGCACCTTTCACGGTGGGCGTGAAAAGGTAGCTTTGTGACCTCTCACTGACGATCAGCGGGACCGTCATTTTGGAGACGAACGAGCTGCGTTTGTGAATGAAAAGCTCGCGGGCGAATGAGAAGACTGGATCTCCGAGGCAAACTCGCAGTACGTGGACAGCAGTATAGGCGGACGGAGTTATCGATATCGCTCAAAGAAGTCGTGCAGCAGCGGCGATGGCACAAAGGAGCCTGCCATAACTGTATCAAAGAGGTGCGGATGGGAAAGCGATGACTATGGAAGGGAAGTGCGGTAGAAGCCTGAACACGGGTCGAACCTCTTTCTATAACAGTTATTACGCGTTGGCCGCTGATCAGAGCAGTGCTCTTGAGCTGTCCCGAATTTCGAAGCGTGAAATTATTAGTTGCGGATTACCCCAGCGGTTTACTAGACCACGTTGATAGTGCTCAGCATGCTATGCCTTTCTCGCTGAGGACCCTGCTCCACTGCAGTAAGATGGTGCAAGCATTTACTCCGCAGTGCACTTACTAGTATTTCGATATGAATTTGCATGTGTCGCTCTCTCTTTTCGAGTGCTGTAATATCAGCATTTTCAACGAGGGTCGCATTAATATCATCATTATTGACGAAGGTCAAATACTTCTCGTGGGTGACATGTGAGCCTAATTAATAGCGTTAACTGGTTTGAAGTCACTTTAATATCACGACATAATAATTATTTCTTTTTAGGCAAAATTTATGAGTCTGAATGTCTTTTAAGCCAAAACAGGTTACACTTCCACTTAGTAGTTTTCTTGTTTGCAAGTTTGAAGACATGGGAGACGTGTTGCCTAAAGTAGGACCATCCAAAGACACAGTTTTGAAACAGACGCTGTAGAAAACGTTGGTAGGTCTTAGATTTAGCGTGCTTTCTGTGTTATTATCATCATAAGCTGACAGATCTTGCCATCCAGTATGACATAGATAAGACACGGAAACTCCGTAAAGGAACATTGAAAGAAATTATTAGGCTAAGCTAGGTCTATAGACTTCTGGAGAAGTCTGTCATCGTTCGGCACTATTCCTAGACATAAAAGGCGCCTATGATAATGTGGCACATTCGGCCATTATAGATGCTCTGATTGAAGCCGGAATCGGTGGCCGCACTTTTCAGTGGCTGTGCAGTTATTTGACCGACAGGCATTTCTTCGTGATGACCGAGGATGGCGCCACGACTCAACACCAAACGTTCTGTGGAGTACCACAAGGCGGAGTGTTGAGCCCGACGCTATTCAACCTAGTGCTCGTTGGCCTAGTCAGATGCTTGCCCACCACAGTTCAAGTATCAATATATGCCGACGACATATGCATTTGGGCGTCTGCTGTAACACGACTTCAGCTACGAGCATGGCTACAAAAGACAGCTACGTTAACATCACTGTACTTGCGAAAACAGAACTTAGGGCTGTCTTCAGAGAAATGCTGCCTTGTTCCATTCACTCGGAAGGCAACGAAGCGTTACAAAGTAAACGTCAATGGGTAGGCAGTTGCAAATGCACGGAAACACCGCTTTTTAGGAGTAATTATTGACCGCGACCTATCATGGATCCCGCATGTTTCATACCTAAAGAAGAGGTTAACTACAATAATACATCTCCTCAAATTTCTCGGCGGAAACATCGGTGCGGTCAATGCTGCAGTTTTATAACGCCTTGTTCCTCGGTTACGCAAGATACAGCCTTCCTGTACTTGGAAACACCTGCAAAGCAAACCTGCGTGTACTCCAGAGACTACAAGCTCAAGACCTAAGGACGTGTCTTGGTCTTCCGAGGTGTGCGTCTACAGCGGCAACGATTGTGATAGCCCGAGATCACCCAATATCAACATACTTGGCAACCGACGCTCTCACGGCGCATATTCGGCACGTTGTCCGACTACCTTCTCACCATCTTGCCGCTCAACCCACAGAAAGGCCATGCACAACTTTCAGTCGTATAATTGATGCCAATCGTACCTCATTGCCATCGAACTACATGACTGCAGCTAGACCATCCTCACCTTTATGGTGCCTGCACAGACCTGAAATACGCCTCACCATCCCAGGAATCATGAAGAAATCCAACAAGCCATCGTTTGCCCTTAAGCAGGCCCCATTAGAACTTTTACATGAGGTGCACAGTGGCCGCGTACACGCTTACATCGATGGCTCAGTCACATCTGCAAGTGCAGCGGCCGCTGTGGTGATACCAAGACGATCCGTCAAAATACAGCTAAAAACATCACATGTATCATCAACGACAGCTGCTGAACTGGTAGCCCTGCGTGTGGCTCTTCATTTCATTCAAGAGGAACCATCCCACGCATGGTCATTCTTCTGTGATTCCAAGGCAGCCCTACAGAGTGTACTCTCAGCACTGCGCCATGGACCACATGAGCAGCTTGTTGCAGAAATCAGAGAATTCCATGATCGACTAGTTGACGAAGGACACGATATAATATATCAGTGGTTGCCTAATCACTGGGGCATACATGGCAATGATCGAGCAGACGCAGCTGCCCGATCTGCCCATGAAGGCGTCAACTGCGTTGCCATTCCTCTTTCCAGAGCCGACGCAGCGAAAAAACTTTCCGCACTTGCGCGTGACCTGACATCAGCTGAATGGAACTCATCCGATTTCACAAGTGCGCGCCTTCATACCCTGGACCCTAATTTACAGCTCCGTATTCCGCCCGAGCTTCCACGACGTGACTGCACTCTTCTAGTCCGTCTATGGCTTGGAGTAGCATTTTCAAATGCCTACTCTTTCCTTATCGGAATGGCCAACAGCCCACTTTGTGACTTCTGCGGGTGCAATGAAACAATCGAGCATCTTCTTTGTCAGTGCTCTCGTTTTAACCCACAAAGAGCGATCCTCTCAGCCACCCTAGACAAACTGGACAAGCGCCCAATGTCAGAAAACAAGATCCTTGGAAACTGGCCTACGCGAACATCAGCGCGATCTGCTATGAAGGCGCTGCTGCGATACTTGAAAGACACGGGACTTTCTGACAAATTGTGAATGTACACTGTGTGACGTAGGACTGTACGGTGACACTGCGTAAGACTAGGGACGCCTTTGCGGCTGCGTGACAGTGCCCACAGAAACAGTTCGTGTGTACAGTCAACCGCAAAAGTTTACGGGACGCAGGATCTGCCAAGAAGCTGAATTCTCGCGAAGCGTGGTCACACAGCCGCGAATTAAATGTTCCAGCATGTAGTAACCTTCGCCACCTACGCAGTGATTCGTGAAATATGAAGTGTCATTCATGCCTTAACAGTGCAGGAATTCACATTCGAAGGGGAAACCGCATCCCGTAAACTTTTACTGTTGACTGTACGTGCGTGTGTGTGTTTAGGTTTTTCTTTTCTTTTTTTATCCTTCTCTCTCTCACCTATTGCATCCCCTTGCCCCTCCCCCAGTACAGGGTAGCCAACCGGAGATAATCTCGGGTTAACCTCCCTGTCTTTCCATTGCCTTTCTCTCTCTCTCTCTCTGTCATCGTTCCTAAGTGCCAATATATGGCTTTGCTGCGTAGAGAATTGCCACCGTAGGTACCACTACTGCTCCTCAATTTCAATCAACCTACTTGACGTAATCGTCACGTGACCTTCCCCTCTGCCGCTCTCCGTGAATCAGCCAGTGGTGCCGTCATGTGAGAACTATCCTAGTCCAAAATAGGTGGCACCAGTCCAATTTTCTATTTTCGTCATTTTCTCGCTTACAAAAGCTCTGTTCTGGCTGCGAATGTCAAATTACTCCTTACCCAAGTTTAATATTTCAATCTAGCTCGACTTGATATTTTCCTTCCGCGCACTTTTAATTAGAAGAAAATGCCAGCCAAGCTGCTGCATCCGAGGTTGAATGTTTCTGAGAAGCAGTAGCAGCTAAATGTATCATTTATGTACACGTCTTCTGTAGGCAGCACTCTAAGCCCAGCAAAAGAAGTCAAGTACTAGCTAAAAAATATAAAGAAAGAAATTTTAGAGGTCCAGGAAATACGTGACAGTACAAAGGTTTTGTGAAGCTGCAGACCAACGAATTGCTTATTCGCCCCTCCCGCCCCCCTTCTTATTTTCGATTCATCCGCCTTTGAAGTTCCGCTCACAGACTGCGATCTGCTTGAGTGTATGCGCCGACTGCAAGGAAACATAGCAGCGGCATGTCTGAAAGAGGCTCTAGGAGAAGAAAGGCAGTGCATGTCGACGCCGAAAGTGGGCATCATGAATACTTGGCCGCCGGATGGGGAAACCGAATTATTGCTTTCCGACTCATTTGAGACGAGGGCGGCCACTGATTTGTTGCTGCTGCCGAACGCAGCGCAGCGGAACGCCGTGCGTTTCATTTATTTGCTCCGCGTTATGAGGGGCTCACTTTTTTTTACGTCACTTGCTGATTTTAGTACATAAATGAAGCAAAGAATTTTGAAGTGGACGACAGGCTAACTGCTCTCCATAGGCAGTAAAAGAACGAGTGCTGGACGGGTGAAGAGAAATCATCATATTGGGCTTGCGCAAGAGAAGGCGTCGTTTCAAGCATGGTTAGCTCTGCGTACCGGTTGAAACTGTGCCTCGCTACAAAGGCAATTGACGTAAGCGAAAGGGGTCACGCACCATTACAAAGAAGTAGAGCTTTCGAGGCGTACTTTCCAGTGGACGCGGCGTCCTTGGAGATGTTCTTGTGGCCGACATCCTCGCTGTTGCCTCTGCTCGCAAAACTTATTTTCTCTTTTATTACATCTTCCGTACATCCACCCCCTGATGTAATCGAATATATCCCGGTCTATTTGATTAACTGCTGTTATTTTTTTCCTCTTGCTCGATTTGTGCAACAAGCGTACATGCGCTTCGTCAAGCTAAGCTCGAACTGCCGGTGCGCAAAAATAGAAGCGCTTTTACACGAGATTCAGGAAGAAGAAAGACTAGACTCGTTTTAACGAATTGGTGGTTGACTGACTGCTGCGTAGTCATTGCGATTCAGCATTGTAGCGTCACAACTTCTTGACGTTGCTTCATATGATGCGCCACTGGTAATTATGAAAGGACATTGTTGAAGCGCGTCCTTTCCCGAAACGCCTTAGATTATTTACATAAAATAACGTATAAGAAAAAGTACACTGGGTAATTTAGTCTGTGTATCTATAAAGAGGTTTACCACTTGAATAGCTATTGATATGTCATCAATTAGACGGCGTTTGCTGTATCCGAGTATTTACGCCAAGCACTGCCATAGAACTCATCTTCGAGCGGGAAAGCCCATATCGGCGATCGGCACTTCTCAAAACTAGGTGTTTATTGAAGAACATGAATACAGGATATGAAAGAACAAGATTATTGCAGGAGATTAAGATTCCAGGAAGAAAGGAAGGACATACTGCACGTCAGTGAAGCATACCATCTTAAGGCAAAATGCTGAAATTGCATCACTGAGACTGGCACTAGACTGTATAGTTCAGAAATCACCTTCTTCGACAACTGGTTGTCCCAATAAGCATTGGCTATCGAAAATAATGCATACCGTACCACTACAGTGTTCTGTTATGCTCATGTCACATCATTCTCTTAAATACATTCCTGAGTTTGCTTACTGAACAAACTAGGTGGAAGTTACTGCCTATGTCGTCGCTTTTATTCACATCTGTGCTCGTCATTCGACACTACTCAGTTGCGTTAACCGAGCACAACTTGTGAGTGTGAGCGAACGCTCATATGGAAAGTTGGAATGCCAATGGTTATAAACCGAAATGGGAACGGATTAAGCACTAAATCGAGCGTCGCGGGTAGGTTTGCAAGCCGGCGTTTGACGTGCCACGAAGTGGAGTGCACACTCCAACAACGCGAAGTGCCCTGACAACTGACGGAAATAGAAGGTATATCAACACGCAGACACGGTGCGGTTCACGCGCCTTCTACTGCCTTCTTCTGTATGTACCTATTCCAATATGACATACCAACAAGCCCGCTTTGCAACAGATTAGCAAGTATTTAGCGCACAACTATATATTTTTTAAAATTAAATGTATTTCAGGAGAGTTGGCGACTGTGTGGGGCCAGCTACTCCTCTTCTCTTGCATGATAGTTATCGTTGGAATGCTGTCAACAATCACAAAACTAAACTAATAAACACATGCACGAACGCGCACGAACATTCGCGTACTAAAACGCCGTACAGCAATATAAATAAATATCGTTACGAATGATGTTTATTTACAGGGTGAAACGGTGAAACGAGGTCCGAGAGGGAAGCTACAGGCCAGGCCCAGCCGGCGCAGAGTACCGCGAGATCACGCGCGCACACTCTACTTCTTCTTTCTCTGCCTCCGCCGCGCAGTGCTGCGACATTTTCCCCGGGGGCAGACGAAGCTCGCTGAGCGAGTTAAAGGGACCTGTGATGGCACTGCTTGAGTCTGGCCACGTGAACAACTTGCGTCGCCCGTGAACGCCGATTACTTGCCGTCACTTTGGCGACGACATAGTTCACATCGCTCAAGCGGCTCAGTATAACGAATGGTCCGGTGTAAGTGGCGAGAAACTTGCGGTACAATCCCTTTTTGCGAACAGGTGTCCACAACCAAACATAATCACCGGGAGTAAAGCTGACGGGGATATGCCGCGCATCATAGCGAATCTTGCTGTTGCCTTGTGAGGACAACGTCCTAAGATGCGCCAGTCGACGTGCTTCCTCAGCACGACACAGAGTTTGGGCGGTGGAAGGATCTTCTTGGCACGATAAAGGTAGAATAGTGTCCAGAAAGCTCTGGGGTGCGCGGGCGTACAGCAAAAAGAACGGCGCATATCCAGTAACTTCGTGCTTAGCACTATTGTACGCGTACGTTACAAAAGGTAAGACGGCGTCCCAATTCTTGTGGTCAGCAGCAACATACATTGATAACATGTTGGTAAGGGTTCGATTCGTCCGCTCCGTGAGGCCATTGGTTTGCGGGTGGTAAGGAGTGGAATGACGATATGCAGAACTACAAAGCCGTAAAAGTTCTTCAACGACGTCGGCGGCGAATTGCCGTCCACGGTCACTGATGACAACACGGGGAGCGCCATGACGGAGTATGACGTGATGCAACAAAAATGAAGATACATCTGCTGCAGTGGCAGATGGAAGTGCCGCCGTTTCCGTGTAGCAAGTAAGATAATCTACGCATACTATAATCCAGCGGTAGCCAGCTGACGTCTTTGGGAGCGGGCCAAGAAAGTCGATGCCGACTTTTTCAAAGGGTAACGTCGGTGGCTTAACGGGTTGTAAATAGCCTGCTGGGGTCGTCGTGGTTTGCTTGTGGCGCTGGCAAACAGTACAGCTGGCGACATACTGTTTCGTTGTTTTCCAGAGCTTGGGCCAGAAAAATATCTAAGTCGGTGTAGTGTGCGTGTAAAGCCAAGGTGCCCGGACGTGATATCGTCATGCATGGAACGAAGGACAGCAGGGCGCAGGTTTTCGGGCACAACTAGAAGCAATGGGGGACCATCAGCCGAGTAAAAGTTTTTGTACAGCAAACCATTACGAAAAGTAAACGGTGTTGTTCCTGCTGGCTCACGTGCAGCTGCCCGTAGGGATTTCAAAGTAGGGTCGCAACGTTGCTCGCTCTCGAAGGTACGCAGGTCTGGAAAGTCGGAAGAGATGGAAACTAGGTAGTCGTCGAAGTCATCATCCTCAGCTTTAGTGTGCGGCGAAGGGAGACGGGATAGGCAATCAGCATTCGTGTGACAGCGTCCGCTCTTGTAGTTAACGGAAAAGCTGTACTCTTGAAGGCGCAAAGCCCAGCGGGCCAACCGGCCAGACGGGTCACGCAGCCCAACCAGCCAACAGAGTGAATGATGGTCAGTCACTATCGTGAATGCGCGGCCATGTAGATACGGACGGAACTTCTGAATGGCGAAGACGACTGCTAAGCACTCGAGTTCAGTAACGGTGTAGTTTGTCTCCGCTTTTGTAAGTGTCCGAATAGCGTAGGCAATGACATGCTCACGACCATCGCAGAGTTGAACAAGCACAGCGCCAACACCCGCACCGCTGGCATCAGTGTGCAGCTCAGTTGACGCCTCCGGATCAAAATGCCGCAGTACCGGTCCAGAAGTCAACAAAAATGTCAGCTGTTGAAACGCCGACTCGCAGTCAGCAGTCCACAAGTATGGGGTGTCTTTGTGAAGGAGAGACGTGAGGGGAGAGGCAAGCTGTGCGAAATTCTTGATAAAGCGTCGGAAATATGAGCAAAGGCCCAAAAAGCTTCGCAGATCTTTCACCGTTTGTGGCTGTTGGAAGTCGCGAACCGCTGCTATCTTTTCAGGGTCTGGTCGTATGCAGTCTTTGTCGACCAGAAAGCCTAGTACGAGGGCTTGACGCTCACCGAAATGACATTTCTTCGAGCTTAAAATAAGGCCAGCTTGCTGGATACAATCAAGAACGATCGACAGGCGCTGTGCTCGTGAAATGTCCGGCCGTAGATAATGACGTCGTCTAAATAGCACATGCAAATTTCCCATTTGAGTCCGCGGAGCACGGTATCCATAAATCGCTCGAATGTCGCTGGAGCGTTGCATAAGCCAAAGGGCATAACGTTGAACTCAAAGAGACCGTCAGGTGTCACGAAGGCTGTCTTCTCCTTGTCTGAGGGGTGCATGGGAATTTGCCAATATCCTGACCAAAATCAACAGAAGAGAAACACGACGCGGAGTGGAGGCAGTCGACGGCGTCATCTATTCGTGGTAGGGAGTACACGTCTTTCTTTGTGACGGTGTTTAGGCGGTGATAGTCCACACAAAATCTCCATGAATTGTCTTTTTTCTTGACTAGGATTACAGGAGCAGCCCAAGGGCTACATGATTCCTGGATCACTCCTTTCTGTAACATATCTTCGACCTGCTCGGCGATGACTTTTCTCTCTGAAGGTGAAATGCGGTAGGGCTTCTGACGAACTGGCGTTGCTTGCCCTGTATGGATGCGGTGTTGCATACGAGACTCCAGTGGTGTATGGGACGCTCGTTGGCCTTGAGCAAAATCAAACACTGTGGCGTAGCGAGCGAGCACAGCTTCCAGCAGACACTGCTCACTAGAAGACAGCGACTTGTTAATCATGCGCTTAAAGTCAGCAGAATTATGATGGTTGGAATTGGGGTTGGATTTTTTTTCGGCAGTTGAGATTTCGACCGTTCTGACGCTGACAATGGCTTGTTCATCAAAACTTGCCAGTTTAAGTCCTAGCGGCAATGTTATGGATTGGGTTGAAACGTTCACTGTCCACAAACGAGTACAACCATCAGTGGTGACAACGAGGGAGCGAGGGACTATCGCATTTTTCTTGAGCGCATTGTTATAATCGGGCTCGGCTAAACCACAACAAGAACCTGTACGAGGGCGAGAAGTATTGACAGGTACAAACATTGCAGTCTTAGGGGGCAAACACACATCTTGTGACACGGAGAGAACGTCGGCGGCATCACTGGTGCTATCTGTCATTGAAGTTCGCGCGTCGCGGCGAAGAGAAATCGCGCCACTTCCACAATCCAAAGTTGCCCCCCACTCACGCAAGAAATCAATTCCTAAAATAATGTCATGCGTTGTACGTGCAAGCACAGTAAATTCACTTCTAAATGTCTGCTCCCCTATCGTAACTGAGACAGAACAGACCCCAAGTGGGCGTAATATTTCACCGCCAACTCCACGATAGGTAGCGTTCCGATCCCAAGAAAACATAACTTTTGGTCCAAGACGATTTTTGAAGGACAGGCTCATAACAGAAACTGCCGCCCCAATGTCAACTAAAGCAAAAGCACTCACATTGTCAACTAAAACACACACTTTGTTCTTAAACAATTTTACACAAGGGGGTCTTGATGAAGATGAACATATTGCGGCCTCGCCCCCGTCGGTCGCACCAGCTAGTTTCCCAGCGGCGGCGGTGATAACGAGCGACGACGAGGTGATGGAGAACGTCGTTGTCGTGTCGGTGGTGGTGTGAGGCTGCGATCGGAAACGGGGGAGTCACTGCGGGTCGCGCGTCCCTGCTGCAGCCGCTGGAAGGAACTGGGATACGGCCAGGGCTCGTCAGCGGGCACGCGGGGTGTGTAGGAATTAAACCGTGGAGCACGCTGCTGGTGGCGGTGGCAATACCTAGCAATGTGTCCAGCCACACCGCAGCTGTAGCAAATGCGGGAGTCGCGGCTTGTAGCGGGTGACACCGGTGACATGGGTGTCATGGGTAGAAACGTACTCTCAGGCTGGTTGTAGGAAGGAAGAGCCCGCGGAACACATCGTTGTGGTGCATCTTGTCGGCGTTTCAGACTTGTCGGTTGCGGTCGCAAGTTGCTGCTCTCCGTACGATCAGCATAGGTCCTGCGAGGTTCTCGGAAACTCTGAGGTGCCCAGGTGGACGGTGGCACACGAGAACGATGATCAAATGCACACTGATGGCACGTATGAGCATCGTCAACAACTTTAAGGCGTTCAAGCTCTTCTTTAACCACCTGCCGAATCACCGAGGAGATGTCATCGTGGGTTGGGACGGACACACTTGCAATAGTAGTAACATTGTCCAATCCTCCAAACTTTGGCCCAGTCCTTCTCATTTTCAGCGCTTCAAACGCCCGGCAGTGTTTCTTCAGATCAGACGGAGTACTAAGGTCTTCCTTCGTTATAAGAAAAGTATAAACATCTTCAGCGATTCCTTTAAGCAGATGGCCTACTTTGTCTTCGTCTGTCATGGTAGCGCTGACGATTCCGCATAATTTCAGAACAGCCTCTATGTACGTTGTACACGTTTCGCCAGGTAATTGAGCTCGTCGGGAAAGCGTCTGCTCAGCCTTCTTTTTCTTAGAGATTGGGTCCCCGAAGTACTTGGTGAATTCTTCTACAAAATTATCCCAGCTCGTTAGAACGCTCTCGTGGTTTTCAAACCAGAGGAGCGCGGTTCCAGCGAGAAAAAAAAAACACGTTATCGAGCTGCTTCGTAGTGCTCCAGTGGTTGTGGCGACTCACTCTGTTGTAGTGTTTGAGCCAGTCGTCTACGTCTTCGTTGGCCTTCCCCGAAAAGGTGGGTGGCTCTCGCAGCGGTGTCCATTAGCCAGCCTGACCTGCTTGATTGCTGTCTGGTCCGCCGCAGGTGGGGTCGTCATTGCCTTCTCCGGAATCGGCTATGTCCGCTGCTTGTGGTCGTAAACCGGCCAAGCGTCTACTCCGTCGGGCAGTTGGTAGAGCTGGGTCGTCCAGGATCGTCCAAGATTTACCCCGCACGTCCACCAAAGATGTTACGAATGATGTTTATTTACAGGGTGAAACGCTGAAACGAGGTCCGAGAGGGAAGCTACAGGCCAGGCCCAGCCGACGCAGAGTACCCCGAGATCACGCGCGCACACTCTACTTCTTTTTTCTGTGCCTCAGCCGCGCAGTGCTGCGACAATATTCGTGCAAAAGAGGCGTTCACATTACATAAGCACTCACAAAACCAGTGTTCACGCGCAACACATGAGTTAACACAGCACAAACGTTCACAAAACCAAGATGGTCACAGAGAAGATGTTGGGCACTTGAATGCCGCACTCTAAATACAACAAATACAAATGCTACATGAGCATGAAGACACAATGGACATGCAATTAAGGGTGCCTGTTAATAATAACAATGCGAGCAATAACTGTTGCATGACTTAGTATTTTTATGATTGTTTGGTTCCTCCGAAAATTGTACTAAGGCGCGCACAGCGATGTTTTGAAGTTTTTCTGATGTCTATTCACTTAAAATTTTGCCTAAGGATAGTGGCGCGCCGTAATAACTCTAGACAGGGGGACACTAGGCCAGACTGATCAATGCGCTGTGTATACGTGTGTCTATAGCGTATCTCACCAACAGGACTAAAGCTCTACCATTGAAGAGCATGATCCAATTGCAGGGTCACAACAGGCGTGATATATCGCTCAGTCGGCGTTCTTCTTTGGATAGTTCCTTCCCAACAAATTCCATTCCTCTTCTTCTCAGATGCCATGCAGAAAGCGCCTGAGTGTAAGACAGAGAGCGAGGGATACATCCCCTTGCAGTCAACCGCGCGCGTCCGAGATCGGTCAGCCTGGAGTGATGTCGAGCGGGGTGGTCGCGACGACGGGTCCGCATCCCGCGAACCGTTATCTGTGCATGCAATGCGCTCTATGAGCGCTGGCGTACTTCTATGCGCCACTGCCCGGAGCCAGAGCCATAGTGCGTAGTGACCACGTTGTGTTCAGGGGCCGGCGCCACCGCCGCCGCAAGACGAATGACCTTCGTAGACGGCTGAAGACCCCGGACAATGCATGCCGCTCTTCGAATGGAAATGAGGGATTGCTTGAGCCCGGAAAGGGCAAGAATAAGAAGGCCTAGACCGGTCGCGCGGTGTAGTTGGAGAAAGGAAAGGGCGCCCTTCTTTCACTGTCTTCTGCCTGACATTCGTTTCTTCTTCTTTTCTTTTTTTTTTTTGTTGCCTCTATTAGGATCGCTTTTTCCACCTTTCCATAAATAAGCTTGGACGCGCGACGAACGCACGAAACGTGTACTTAGAGAGCGTAAATGGATGCGGACGGGAGATAGTTCGGTGAGGGAGAAAAGGCGAGTTGTAGATTGATGAGATGAGAATGGAACAAAGGTCGCCGCGCTGTCGCCGGAGAAGAAAAGCGTTCTTTCCTTCGGGCAGTTACCAGTTGCTGGACAGTTCTAGGAACACCATCTGACTCCCTATGAGATTGTGGAGGCTGAGGTAATAATTGAAGATTTTCGGCGATGACCCTTCCCGAAGGCTCCTGCAAATGTAAAAATTCCGAAGACGCTTAAGCTTCGCGCTTAAGGGTAGAACGGGATAGCATTAAAAGATCCATGACTGCTTCTCACGCTTCCCGGCAACTGCAGCTTATGTAACCGTAATATTTACCGGGAAACGCTGGTAGTGAACTCTATGCAAGAAGGCGAGCTTCCTGGTTTATATAAGCTTTATTCCACTCCCGCGACCGCCACCCCCATTCCCCTCCTTCCGTTTTATCCCGCTTTTTTTAAAGTTTGAGTTTGGCAGGCATGCATAAAGCGACGATGACCAGAACGACAGTACGTCTATCCCCAAGCCGCAGCAGGGCCTAGAAAATCGGTACGGCTACGAGATATAAGTGCTAAATATATGGGGGAAGAAATATTAGTCAACCGTAATATACCTCGAAGCTCATATAAATACTGTTCAATGTGTCAAAATATATTATGATGCCGTTTGTCTGTTGCCGGGAGATAGTGGGAGCGGGTGTGAACGACTTGCGCTGTGCGTGGCTGAAGTTAGGCTACAGCTTCTTATTAACTGATAGGCGCAGTGCGAACAAGGCTTCGCCTCTGAAGAACAACATATGGCCTTAGAAAAAGTCAAAGATGTGATAAGTAACGAAGGGATGCTATTGAAACAGTTATGAAACATGTTAATACTAGGTGCATTTTTAACAAGGAAGACATAATCACTGCTGATGGGATTACAAGTCAGCCGTTAAGATGGTTGAACTACAAGGCAAACATTTGGTCCAAGACAGCGTCAATGAGAACCAAAGTAAAAGAGTGCTGAATCATAGACGAAACATGTAGAGGTGCGCAAGAAAGTTACAAGAAGCAGGCCGGCACAGAGCCAATTTGGAGGAGCGACACTCTGGCAGTCTAGAGTGCTTTGATAAAAGACAGTGGGATAAGGGTGTTGTGATAAAAACAACCAGCACTTAGCAGGCCGTACAGTCTGTGCAAGCTCTTTTTTTATGAAACACGTAGCGCAATAGAGCTTGGGTATCAATCGACAAGGGTGCTGTCGTGCGCAAATTGCGAGTACGTCTGAAGCATAGACCGTAGAAGAGAGCAAAACAGAATCAAATTTGGGAATTCAATTTACGTTTTTTCGAGCAGTAATACTACTGTAGAAGCCTAAGAAGGCCCGCTAGTGGACAATCTGCAATGCTTTGGCCGCAAGTATTGAAGGGGGGAACGGGCAGGGTAGCGCACATTATACATGCGCCTACTTTCAACAGTGGGCCCTTTTGGCTACTCGCGCAGCACCACTTCGTAACTCTCCAGGAGCGCCCAGAACACGCGTGCTAAGTAGGCAGCACGCATTCAGAAGCGGAGAGGAGGCAGAAAACACGGAGGAATACTAGCCCAGATTTCAGGCTACGTAGTACCTTGCGGTCGTTCTAATTCATTTACCATTTCAGTCAACTCCTCTCTAGTTCGCGTGGTAAATTTCTAATGGAACCGCGTCTTTTCCGTATAGTTCTCAAGTGCACCATATGCAGCTACTGCACCGTACCTCTTTTCAAATTCAAAGAGCCTTCTCGGGCGAGGTACATTTATGGTGCGCTTCCCCGCAAAGTAAGCTAGGGAAATAGATGACGCGTAATGTAAATTTCTCGCCTAAGAAGGAGACGTTCTTAGGTTCTTAAGTTCGGCGAGTAAAAGCAGCGGCGTGGTAGAGCTTTTTTTTTTTTTACTTTGTTTGCATTAAAGCCTTCCTTAGAAAGGCCCGAATAAATCTCATGCCCGAATCAGCCAGTTCTTCGAGCTTTCGCACGAACTTAAAAGACCAGACATCTCTCAGGGGGAAGTTAGGTACACTTGTACTATATAGAACATAGTTACGTACAATACTTGATAAAGTGAACTCTGGCGCTAGTGTCTACGGGAGCATGGGAAGCCAGCATGGGAAATATGGGAAATACAGGAATATGGAACATGAAATATGGAAGTACAGGAACGGAAGGATCTTCGTCCTTCGGTCTTCAAACGCCTTCGTGACTTTGAAAACTCGTCATTTTCCACGAAGTACTGTGCAATGAAAAATGAAATAAACGCTATTGAAAGGAGCTGATGGCAGGTTTCAAACCCAGGACACCTAGCACAGAAGCTCGCTATTAACACCATCACGCCATAGACGCATGCATCGACAAGCGGCATAGAAGGCCCTCATGAATTTCTCGCGGGCAAGCTTGCGAGTTGATAGGCTCGGAACGTTACGATTTGGCCACCTCGAAAGGCAGAACCACTGCAATCAATAGCGATTGTGCGCGTGTTGCCAGAGGCTTATGCAATTAGAAAAGTATAGATTGCTTTGAAATTTAAGACAATGACGACAGATAGAGTGTGATAAACAAAGCAGCAAGAACGTCTGAATCCGCGAGCACGAAGATCAGACAAATTCATCTACTACCCATCATTGCCATGGTGGCTGAACGATTGCAGCGCCAGAGTTCCCTCAAGTAAATATTGCAGGAGGCTCTACTCTATAGAAGAAGGCTGTGTCACGAGATAAGCCTAAGCGTACCCTCTGCTACTTCTTATCGTGAAAGTGAAGGCAAGTGGCTGACTATAAAGGTCCCTCGTAAAAAACGGTTAGTCTTTCCGTCAAGACCTTGCAATTTCTTTTATGAGAGGCCTAGAGGCAAACCCAGGACAGTGATTACATTTAGGGAAAAATTCGGTGGGAATATTTCCGGGCATTTAACATTTAAATACTGCGCGGAGATTGAGATAGGAGAGGAAACAATGTGATAACGAAATAAAGAAAAGAGAAATCTTGAACGGCATCGAATAAATTTTAGTTCGCAGGGAACTTAAATGGGCTTTCGCTCGTTTCATAAGACGGAGGAATCAGCGTTACTGCGCGCGGAGGTATCTAGAATGAACTCCATTTATTTCCTTTCCTGTGTGAATCCGAAGCTGCGAGAAGAGGCGCGGGTGAAATGTCCGTTGTAAAGGGAAAATAAGCCGGGAGTCAGGATCGCTTCTATGCAGTCGTAGAAACAGACTTCATTCCTGCATACGCGTAAGAAAGAAATTAAAATTGCCAAGGAATAATTACACTGAGAACTCAGGACTTAATTAGCCGCACACACGCTCGCAAGCTTGACGGTTGCAATTTTTTCCGCTATTTGAGTGAATTCCATGCTAGCTATAATGCTACCGTTTGACTACATTTATTTGGATATAAGTTTCTCGCAATATTATTAGCTCTTCATGCGGTTTGCAAGATTCTTATATTCCAAGCTTGTATTGTTACTTCCTTTCAGGATGGCGGGAGTGTTCCTTGAATCGTCACATTATAAAACGTCGCGGTCGGGTAGTAAAAAAACGTTGAGTACCAGTTCCATTTTCCTTTATTTTTTCTTATTTCCTAGGTTTAATTGATGCCGCCAAACGACTTACAGGCAGAATCATTCGCTTTGGAATCCCCGCACGGTTCCCAATTCCTCCCTTTTATTAGATCCTCCGAGAGGCGTTTTTGGATAACTTTGGTTCCCGAGAAATGCGCATCCGGACAGCCACAAACGAATTCAGGTCCTCGCTTCCTATTCAAAACGGACACTGCGTTTCCGCTTTTCCCTCGAGGCTAAACAGGAAGCAGAGGCAAAAAGATAGGAAGGGGAAGGAGGAAGCCACGCCGTCACTTCCGCACCGGAAAGACGTCATTTGTTATTTTGCGTCACTGCGGAAGCATGTTTAAAAACATAAAAAAAAATAAAGTGAACCACTCTGGAGAGGCTGCTTTAGGGAATAAAGCAGAGGCAATCAAGGCTTAGCTGCGCAGCAGCGGTCCCTTTGACAAAGAGAATCCGTTCAGGCCGCCAGTGGCATGTTTCCTTGTATGGCCCGATGGCCCTACGCAGGCAGGCAAGCAAGTGTATGCGTATACACTAACGCTGCGTGCCGGCATAACTCGTTCATCACGAAAGTCTCCGTTTCTTCTCCCTCTCGCTAGCTGGTCGTCAATCCTAAACAGTGATTGTGAACCGCTGTTATTTCTTAGCGAATTCTTTCACTCAATTCGTACGTCTTGGCTGGCTCTTTTTTCGATGTCGTCGTGCCAGCTGCAAACGAGTCAGTCGGGCGTCGTTCGTTTGTCCATCGTAGCGCGGGCCATACATACATATATAGCACAAATGCGCGCGCACGCACCCACACAAACACATTTCCTCTTACAGAAAGGCGCTCAGATCCGCCACAAAAGATGGAGCGCGCGCGGTTTCCCTCCCAGATTCCTTCTTTGCGACTCACGCTCCGATCTGTTGATACAACGGGAAAAAAAGATTACCGAAAGAAAAAATAGTAAAATTCATCAGAACGCGAATGGCTCCGGCGATATTTAAAAGTTGTTCCTCGGTGTTGCTATTCGCCTACGAAGACGCACTTTCTTTCCGTTTACTTTCCGACTCCATATATTATTTCGAGCTCATGTGCGGTTCAAGAAAAGACTCGTTGCTCTGTGTCTGCGTTTTTTTCCAGCACGAAGCGTTCTAAACTGCGCGGCCTGGAGCGCCCAAACGCATTACATCTGCAGCACTTAGGTGATTGGAAAAAGACAAAGCCGGAGATCAAATTTATAAACGGGTCGCTATACGTCGGCTGCGACGGCGTCAGGGTTGAACAACGGACTACGTTCAAGATAACGAATTGTTGAGGTTTTAAATGAAATAGGAAGTATAAATATTAAATGAACACAGGGGTATTTATTTGCTCGCGCTGGAATGCCACAAATGCAACTCAAGTGCCATGTTGTAAAGCAGCAATACAGTTGTGAAGTGCCATTGCACCGTGGCCTCCTACAACATCAGGATCAAATTATTGAGGCGATGTAGTGTGGCGATGTCTAGGGAGCCCGGAATTGAGATTGAGCTTGCGTAGGTCCGTCTGAACGATATGTTAGCGTAGTCCAAATACAATCTGGATTTCCAAAACATAGAACACAGCAATTTCTAACGCAGTCCACAGAAATAGTTAATTGTGTCACAATGCATCCAACGCAAGCCGAGAACTTTACAGAAAGTCAATTATAACTGAATTACCGTTGCATTTTCCAGCATAGCAGCCAGTTTTTTCCAGGCTGCAACCAGTGCAAGGTTGCCCAACACGATTCGTAAAAGCCATCAATGTAGCAATAGTTAAGGGGACATGAGTCCAGTCTCGCAGTTATGGTGTGGTAATATGGTTTGCGTGCCAGATTAGATAGATAGATAGATAGATAGATAGATAGATAGATAGATAGATAGATAGATAGATAGATAGATAGATAGATAGATAGATAGATAGATAGATAGATAGATAGATAGATAGATAGATAGATAGATAGATAGATAGATAGATAGATAGATAGATAGATAGATAGATAGATAGATAGATAGATAGATAGATAGATAGATAGATAGATAGATAGATAGATAGATAGATAGATAGATAGATAGATAGATAGATAGATAGATAGATAGATAGATAGATAGATAGATAGATAGATAGATAGATAGATAGATAGATAGATAGATAGATAGATAGATAGATAGATAGATAGATAGATAGATAGATAGATAGATAGATAGATAGATAGATAGATAGATAGATAGATAGATAGATAGGAAAGAGAGAACTGTATTCGTCAGAGTGGGGAGCTAATTCATAGGCTCGTCAGGAAGGCCAGATGGCCGCCAGGCGAGGCGTGATGGCGACCTCTTCGACTTGCGCCATGGCTCGGAGTTGCACGTTCGCGCTGGAGCTAAGAAGCACTTCCTCCCACGATGAAGGTGAGGGAGAGGCCAGAAGATCGGGGGAGGGGGCCCTCCTCACAGTCCCAGAGGATGTGACTGAGCGTAGCTAGCTCGCCGCACAGGTGAAAATACGGACTTACTCTGTCCGGGTAAATGTGGGAGTATACGTAGGGGTTCTTGTATGAGTGTATCTTCAACCTGCGCCACGTGATCTCCTCACTCTTGTTTAGTTTACCGTGTGGTGTGGCCCTAGTGTGTCGTGTAAGACGGTAACATTCCGTCATGTCGTTATATGAGTGCAGGACTTTGTTTGAGGTCTCCGGTTCCGACAGGCCCCGAGCATGTTGGTGAGCCGCTTCGTTCCCTGGATTCCTCGCGATAGCCGGGACCCATATCAACTCTATTGAGTGCGGTTCTCCTCAGTTGTATAGTGACTCTAGGAGCTTTAGAATGGTCTGTTCCACTATTCCTCGCGCAAAGTTGGGTATGACACTTTTGGAGGGGCTCATAGCTGTACAGACGCCTGCTGAGGCCACGGCCAACGCAATGGCGGCTTCTGCTTCGGTGGGGTGGCAGCGGGTAAATAGCTCGAAGCTGTCTGTGCCTTGAGCGCTGGGCCTGGAAAGGCGCAAATGGCGTAGGCGTGAGGTCGATCAGGCCTGCGTCGACATACGCCATGGCGGAGTCGGTCCCGTACGTGTTGTGTGCCAACAAGTCTTTCATCATCATCATCAGCCTGGTTACGCCCACTGCAGGGCAAAGGCCTCTCCCATACTTCAACTACCCCGGTCATGTACTAATTGTGGTCATGTTGTTCCAGCAAACTTCTTAATCTCATCCGCCCACCTAACTTTCTGCCGTCCCCTGCTACGCTTCCGTTCCCTTGGAATCCAGTCCGTAACCCTTAATGACCATCGGTTATCTTCCCTCCTCATTACATGTCCTGCCCATGCCTATTTCTTTTTCTTGATCTCAACTAAGATGTAATTACCCCGCCTTTGTTCCCTCACCCAATCTGCTCTTTTCTTCCCTCTTAACGTTACACCTATCATTATTCTTTCCATAGCTCGTTGCGTCGTCCTCAATTTATAACCCTTTTCGTAAGCCTCCAGGTTTCTGCCCCGTAGGTGAGTACTGGTAAGACACAGCTGTTATACACTTTTCTCTTGAGGGATAATGGCAACCTGCTGTTCATGATCTGAGCATGCCTGCCAAACGCACCCCAGCCCATTCTTATTCTTCTGATTACTTCAGTCTCATGATCCGGATCCGCGGTCACTACCTGTCCTAAGTAGATGTATTCCCTTACCACTTCCAGTGCGTCGCTACCTATCGTAAACTGCTGTTGTCTCCCGAGACTCTTAACGATTACTTTAGTTTTCTGCAGAATAATTTTTATACCCACTCTTCTGCTTTGCCTCTCCAGGTCAGTGAGCATGCATTGCAATTGGTCCCCTGAGTTACTAAGCAAGGCAATATCATCAGCGAATCGCAAGTTGCTAAGTTATTCTCCATCAACTTTTATACCCAATTCTTCCCAATCCACGTCTCTGAATACCTCCTGTAAACACGCTGTGAATAGCATTGGAGAGATCGTATCTCCCTGTCTGACGTCTTTCTTTATTGGGATTTTGTTGCTTTCTTTGTGGAGGACTACGGTGGCTGTGGAGCCGCTGTATATATCTTCCAATATTTTTACATACGGCTCGTCTACACCCTGATTCCGCAATGCCTCCATGACTGCTGAGGTTTCGACTGAATCAAACGCTTTCTGGTAATCAATGAAAGCTATATATAAGGGTTAGTTATATTCCGCACATTTCTCTATCACCATATTGATAGTGTGAATATGGTCTATTGTTGAGTAGCCTTTACGGAATCCTGCCTGGCCATTTGGTTGACAGAAGTCTAAGGTGTTCCTGATTCTATTTGCGATTACCTTAGTAAATACTTTGTAGGCAACGGACAGTAAGCTGATCGGTCTTTAATGTCTTTAATGTGTCAATATTGAACAAATTTGCCCAAGTGCAAGTGTGCCAGTATCCATCTGCGCGCATCTGTGTGAACGAGTGATTACGTCCGCGTCAAAGCATCTCTCAAGCCTAGAGAGATATGAAATTTAAGGCCGTAATTTAACAACTCAACTCCTAGTGTTCGTTGGCAATAAACAAAGCTATATTAGCGCTTAGGAACCCCATTAAAGCTGAAGTGCAGGGGTCGCACTCAGGTAGTTAGGAGTGCAGCTTCAGTGGTATGTGGCTATACAGCACAATGAGGCATTCACAGATTGTTTCTTTTTTTAACCAAGAAAATGAACAAGAATGTATTGGTGTTGAACAGAAAACACACAATTGAACTAAACATCTGTTTGTGGTAGATAACGTAGCCACATAAGAGTGGCACACTTAACTTGCTTCTGGCGGGTGTACAGCAAAATTTGGCGTGTTGTTCCTTCAAGCATGCGCGTAATTATCCCAGCATTTTACTGGTACATTTTCTAACGCTGAGCTCGTTGTCATAGGCTGTTGAAGTGCGAGAGCTGTAAGTGCATACTCTGACGAAGAATTGCCGTAAGACGATGCAAGAAAAAAAAAACGACAATAAATTCCTAATGCTAATGTGCTCGACACGTTGCCTTGTTTATTACTTTTTCGCCTCACGCAACCGCTAGCGGGAATAATTCTTGTCAGTGTCAGTTAACGAAGGAAGCGACAAACAAGCATTTCGCATTCCCGCCTATTGCTGAGAGTCTCCCAATTTTCCCGCACCTGATCCTGCTCATCTCGATTGCGACGAAACAAAAGTCGACACGTGAAAAGTGTATGGGAGAGAAGATACGGAGTGAAGTTGCGTTCCCAATTCATTCCATGCAAATCGTACAGCCAGGAGCTTCATCGTATACGCACTGAGCGAGCAAATCGAGATGTCGTCACTGCAATCGATTTGTGGCAAAGCACCTGCGGCCCTACTTCTACGCAGCTTCACTACGGCCCTCCTTTCTTAATCAATGGACGCTGCTCGTAACCGCATGGGGATTACGATATCAAGCAAATGCGGAAATTTCTTCTTCAACGCCAGAACTTTCTGGCATCGGAACAGTTAAGCAAGCAAACCCAGAGCTATCTTCGTTATCTGCTACGCAGTGCTGCCTCCCCACAGTGCTTCGACGTCTTCGCCTCGCTGCTGAAAAATGTTCTCGCCACACAGTCTTCGGGTGCATCAGTCGCTTCCCAATAAAGAGGAAACATCTCAACGCAGTTGCATTTATACCGACTGAGGTGGCGCACACTCTAAGTACCTAAGCCTGCGAAGGCGCTGGGCGAACTTTCGAAATAAAAAAAAAAGATAGAAAAAAAGAAAAAAAAAAAAGGTGATAGCGGTAGGATTTGTCCATTGGTGGCGGGAATGTATTTTTAATGGTACATTTATCAGAAGGTTCCAGTGCGTGACACAGTAAAGCCATGCTAATTATAAAGCGAAAGGCTCAAGAAAGCAGTACGCGCAGCGCTAGAGATGAAAAACGGGGAGCAGGCATTGCGCACGCAATTGATTATTTGGTCACCTCGCTACAAAGGGAGGGGAGTGGGAGCGGGAGCACGAGCATCTCTTCCAATAAGGCAAGATGCCTCGTAGTGCCTCCTCTGTACAAGGAAGTATGTATATACATTAACTTGCTTTACCACAACACAAGAACCTCACATATTAATGAGTGCCGAATACGACTGCCGTGCGTGTTGTTTCAAATATCAACATTACCCTCTTTTGTTAGAGAAGTAAAACAAATCATACATAACCTACGCTTGAATATGCTGGCTACGAGAAAGAAAAAGTAAATAGCTCGAGTGTAAAGATGACAGCGTCTGTTTGTTACGCTACGCAGAGCAAGGAGGATCATGGGATAAAATCAAAGCACGGATATTGAGATGGAGCATTATCTATATGCACACGGGAAGGCCACATTACGCCTATGAACGGTCACTGAACGGTCACTGTCTGCTTCAGAGTTACATTAACGTCCTCGTTGATTTCCGCGCCTGCGAAGAAAGGGAACGGTTGAGATTGGTCCTCGCTGGTACGCCATATTGCGAAGAAGTAGCGCAAATAAAATGCGGACGGAGAGAGGGACACGACAGACTGGCTAAGTTCAGCAAACAGTTTTGTTCGAAACAGTGTGCAAGTATATGTAAACACAGGGTCACGCTCAAATAGCACGGACGGGCCCATTTACATTCAGAAAAGAACTTTCAACGTTAGTGTACGGGACGTGTGGCTTCTTCTGCTTCTTCATCAGCGTGTCACAATATTATATTATTATTAGTATTATTATTATTATTATTATTATTATTATTACACGTATTGAAAGCATATCTATATTGCACGGATAGATAAATGAAGAGGGAGAAATATGGCAAATGCAATAATCAGCTGATTTACCACTGTCCGAAAAACTCGGGCTGACGATGACGTAACAAAAAAGATGAACAAAGGGAGGGACAAATCAAACTCAGTTTCAGGCTTTTAACTAGTTTAGCAGTCGTCGTGAATGCGCAGACCCTGAGATCGGGTTATAAAGGTGACCTTCGAGAATTCTTTTTTTATGTAGCTTTTGATTCACCTGGCGGCTGACTTAGATTACAGCCTATCCTTCACCATAAGTTCCAGCGAGACGGCAACAATAGTAGCCGAAAAAATAAAGAACGTCACCAAAGGTAGAGCGTTAGGCTCCAACTATTCCGAGTGACTGAAATACACATGAACAGTCACTTAAAAAAATCCGAAGACAACTAAACACTTACGAATTGTGAATGCGAAAGAAATAATGTCCAATTGAACGCCGCTGAGCGGTAATTCGCCTTTTGCGCTGCGAATATTGTTTTCGAGTTTTGCTGCGGGGTATGTTATTGATTCTTGCGATTAAATTGGTGCGGGCTATTATTATTATTATTATTATTATTATTATTATTATTATTTTGCGCAGTTTCTACGTTAGCATGCTGGCCGTAGACCCCAATAATTTAGACGATATTTCCGAGAAATCAAGGACGCCGCATGTCACCGACGCACTGCGCGACGAGAGACCGAGGAAGCAACAGCGGCCACAGAGGCCTTCTGGCGCACCTAGCAGCTAAGCCCAGGGGGGGGGGGTGAGTGAGAGAGAGAGAGAGACGGCCCGCGTGCCGGCTTCCGAGCGCGAGACGGCGTCACCCGCATGCGCGCGTCACGTGACTGCCTCGCCAACGACAACCCGTCTAGCCCCGCGGCGCCGCGGCGTCGTATCTGCTCCGTCGAGGCGCGCTGGTGACGTGGTGTCGCGGCGATACCCTCTCCCCTCGCGCAACACCTGGCGCGCTATCATTTCCAGCAAATGTACCGGTTCACTCGCTCTGCAGCGTCGAGGCGCGCTCGTGTCGCGGTGTCGCAACCAATGGGAGTTGAGGGGCCGTTTCGCTGCTACAGACGCCGCGGCCTTTTTCGCTCAATGGGTCATTTGACGCTCTCGCATCAAAATGTAACCAACTAAACTCTCTAGCGAGATCACGTACTCTGTCACGGTCCGGAGACTACTACCATTAGGTGTCAGGAGTGGAACCATTTAGGTTCCATTCACCACAAGCACGCGACTAACCCAAGTTTTCTTACACCGTATATATGTTTACCTCTTCCATGAACCTTCAGTCACGATGCCTCATCTTTTTTTTCTACGGTTCGGCAGTAGCATTCGTTCTTCGCGTATATGCCTATTTTGTTTCTCTTGGCAGAATCTCTTCTCTCCCTCGCCGTATCCGAAATGATTGCGCGTCCACTGGAGTTTTCGCATCACGCAATGACGGTTTCAGTTAGCCATCCATCCATCCACATTAAAACAACATACTCAGTTCGTCGCCCACTTTTCACTAGCAGACGAATTACGAAAAAAAAAAAGAAACAGATGGGCAGCGTCGGTCGAGACTTTTGCAACACTTTTCTGCCTCTCACTTTAACGTATGAGCTACGTCGGTTGAACTGCACGCACTACGTATTTATGTTTCTTCGAAAGCTTTAGAACCTTTCCCAATTCATTTCTGGTCAACTGTCTTGCTATTTGTTTTCGTAATGCTAACGGAAATCTCCACGTCGTTTCCCTTCTGTTGAGTTAGCAAATGTCTCTTCCTTGCCATTTGATGGCTGCCTCTTTTTTTTTTTTTTGCTTTGAACAAAACTGCTAATTTCGCGAAAGAAAAATCTCTTTCCGGGATCTTGATGCGGCGAGGATAAATTGAACGTAATGGATTTGGCTTGTTTCTAGCTGTGGGTTCGGGGAGTGATACAGAAAGGTATAAAAGGCGCGAAGAATGATGAAAAGGCGCGCAAGTACGAACAAGGCAGAAGGCAAGCACACGAGCACATATTAGTGGAGCGGGGTCTTCGTCTGCACTTCGATTTTGCTGAATCATATTGGGGATGAAAAACGAGCGTAACGGGAGACCCATTTGCACCTCTAAGGAAAGCAGGATATAAAGACGTATAAATATACTCTCCTGGATTAAGAAAGAGAAAGCGAAAAATCGACGAAATGTGAGAAATAATGGGGCGCTAAAAGTATCCGGAAATAAAGTGAATGCGAAAAGAACAGCAAAAAAAAAGCGATCATAAACTATGCGGAGGTCGTTCTTAATATTATTTAACAAAAAATAAAAAGAAAGAAATGAAACTAACGACGCGAAAGTGAGTAGTGTGACAGGCCGCACAGGAGAAAATGCTTTTCTGGCAAGCCGTATTATTAGCGTCTTCCAGCATACGCGACGTCGTAAGCAGGGAACGCATTATGAAGACTAATTACGGCTGATCCGAAGTTCCGGTAATGTCCGCTCATAATTTTCAGGAGTTTTGACGCCTTCTCGTTAACGGAGGCTGCCGGGGAACATGGGCGTCTTCCTCGGACAAAGTTATGAAACATTTGCATTATATGGGAACACTATTACTACAAGGAGAAAGAAATTAAACGTTAACCACATCCGCACAACCAATTATTCTTTCAAGTCGGTTCGCTAATTGTTACTGCCATAAGAAAATGCCGACGTAGGACAATAGCATTGGCAGAGCAAAATGGGGGAAAAAATTGAGAACTCATGTCGAAGAACATTTCACGAGTGATAAACAAAAATGTTGTCAGAGGAAAAAAAGAAACGACAAGCGATGCGAACACGATGACTAATTTATATTCTACATTAGAGCAAAAGCAGAAAGTAGTAGCTTTTAAAAATTCTGCTTCTGGTTGAGATAGGTTAGGTTAGGTTAGCTTACGCTTCCCTGAAAAACAGAAGCGGATCAATGTATAATTTTTGCATCGGTCATTTTGACGGCATTGATTTGGATGAACACGAAACGTAGCTGAACTTCATGAGCATATGAGAATAATGTATAGGGTAAAGTGAGGCAATAATTAAAATCTGTAGCATTTATATGCATCAAGTTTCCAAGCTTGTTGGCAGTGCGAACGAACCGAATTTTTTGCCTTCAAGTTTAAAATCATGTTTTGCACATCACATTGCTGCATTTACGAGGTTCCTTCTCCTCAAATTTGAATGAAGCGTGGGAAAACACGAGACTAAGAAATACAAGAAGGAATGAAAAATAAAGGGCACTTATTTTCAATAATAATGTTTTATTGCGGTATCCACCGGAATAATACACCGCAATAGCCTGGACGTAACAATCATCCAGGTTGTTTAACATGTCACACATTCATTGAAAACAGGTCAATATTTATGATCATAATCATTGTTACCATGCACTATATGCAAAAAAAGCTTGCCTTTTCGATGGGAGCGCTGGTATTTTCGTTACAGCTTTGAAACATGGCGCGAAACTACACGTACAGAGGTGAGCCTCTCCTGGAAGACTTTGCGAGCGCCACAATCACGTCGTTCGGAACGTCTTTCTCGATTAGCAACCCGGTCGCCTCTGAAGTTCCAGCCGACGCACCCCCTTTCTTTCTCCTCTTTAGTCTCCGCCACAACGCGGAAAGTGCACTCTTATGCAAATGTACACCCTTTGGGGTGTATATTTGCGACACAACAATAATGGTCATCTGTCCTTCTTGCGTTTCCTTCCTTGAAAGCGCTGCGCTGGCTGCTTACCTGTCGAGAATGCCCTGTCATGCTGATAACGGGCATGCCGTTCGTCACTTGGAAGTGCCGAGCTCACCGCGTTAAAGAAAGGAAATGCGGACAAGAGAGATCACGATTATTGTTGTATGCCAAAAGGGTGTAATATTGCTTAAGGGTGTCCTCTAGCCTCCGGCAAATACACAAGCCTAACTTGATCGAAACGGCCGCTGAGTCAGTTTGCATACGTGTTCTCAAGTTATCCGCGGTGTGACGCTAATAATGTGCGAATCGTCGCAATGTGCAGGCTTGGGTTTGCCATATCGGGTACATAGGCAGGAGTGTGGTGAGGAAGGAGCTCAGAAGGAGCAGTGAAAAATGGGCTCCTCAAATAGCCCCTACACCCTTGTACAAAATTACAGGCTTTCGGACGTATCTTGCCGCACAACAATAATCGGCATCTGCCTTGTCCGCATCTCCTTTCTTTAACGATGATAGCCCGGTACTTCCAAGTAACGAACGGCATGCGCGTTATTAGCATGACACAGCATTCTCGACAGGGAAGTAACGAGCGCAGCGTTTTCAAGAAAGGAAACGCAAGCAAGACAGATGACGATTATCGTTGTGTGGCAAGATACGACCCAAAAGGTGTACATTTGTTTAAGAGTCTACACTCTTAAGCAAAATTGCACCCTTTTGCCACACAATGATAATCATCATGCGTCTTGACCGCATTTCCTTTCTTTAATGCAGCGAGCCCCATACTTCCCAGTAACGAACGGCATGCGCGTTATCAGGATGACATAGCATTCCGGACAGAAAAGTAGCGGGCGCGGCGTTTTCAAGAAAGGAAACGCAAGCAAGGCAGATGATTATTGTTGTGTGGCGAAGATACACCCCAAAGTGTGCAACTTTGCTTAAGAGTGTAGAAACTATACACTCTTGTAGCCTTTGCCTAAGAGTGTAGTCTATACACTCTATACACCCCCTTCCTCAACCCCTCCTTTTTTCTTCCCTTCATTGTCTCAGCTGTTGCTTTTCGATTCTTGTTAATACGAAAGCATTATATGTCCCATCAGGCAGGAAATCTGGCGTTGTTGTCCGCAACAAGTGTTACCAAAAATCGATGTGATGTCATCAGCGTCTTGTATGACGCCAGTAGTATAGTTAATAATAATGATGGGCAATTAATGTGAATTAAAGTGAACTAAGGTGAATTAGAGGGTAGCAAAGTGAATTAAAGTTAGAGTTAGTGCAAGGTGACTTAAGTTCGAGTAAAATGAATTAAAGCGAAGTACAGTGAATGAAGGCGAAATGAAGGGAATTAAGGTGATTAAGGGAATTAAGTGAATTAAGGTGGATTAAAGCTGTTACAAATGAAAGCAAGGTGCATTAACGTGGATTAGGGTGGAGTTGTGAAGGACACGTGACAATGTATGACGTCACGTATGATGGACGTAATCGATCGATTAAATTCATTATGCTTTCGCATTTAAATTACGCAAAGATGCGTAAGTAACTGCCAATTTTGGCGAACCTTACGTCATAATTCCTTTTCTTCTTCTTGTGCGCTGGTGGACGCAAATATTCCTTCATAATTAAATTAGGTGACACTCTTTCCTCCGCGTTCAGCGCAAACAGCCTCAAGCGCATTTGCGCAAATCTGGATGAAAGTCAATAAGGTCAGAGTGTTCGCCCAGTTCGAGGCATTGTTGCTAACGAAGGCTATAACTCACGCATTGCTCTCTCCAGGCGTGCCGTTCATTCTGAGTGATTCTACAGCCCGTTCTTAGGAGCTTTAACTTTTTCGTTACCGATACACAAATAGACACCTGTGTAAACGTCTCCTCGTGCTTGCCTGGGTCTGTGTAGCAACGTTTCCTGCGCATTGAAATTGGGAACCTGAAGTTTACTTGAGCCGGGCTAACGTTCTTTCAGCGATACGGGCTCCTAACTCTTGTAATTAAGATACTCTTGTATTCATTCTCTCATGGATTTCAAAATTTAGTCGATTAGAATCTACCCATTCGATTGCCCTTATTCTTCTGAATTCAAGTACTCGTGACAGCAGCGTTATGCGGGGCTCTCAGATTAATGTACCATATTGTAGATTAGTACTGATTAGCGCTTTACTCAGAATTACTTTGAACGAGTTCCGAACTAGAGGAATATTTTTCGATCAACAGTACTATTCACATAATCGATGCGTGTTTGCAACGCCAGATTTTTGCGACAGCAATTATATGGACACTCCTGGCGGATTTCTGCCGTCGCCGTCACCGTGAGATTCCGTATGAGTGAAAGCGTGTGAGAGGGAGCCGGCGAACGCGGTTCAATCTCGCGTGCGCGAGCGAGGAACGCGACCCGGATGTGTGCCCTCTCCTGACGCGCACGAGGCCGAGGGGTCAGGCGAGGAAGGAGGGGCTGTTCTATTCCGACAGCTGCTACGGTGCATCGATGTCCTCTTCGCCCGCCGCTCTGTACAGAGTGGACACAACCGCGGCGTGTACTACGGCGTTGCCCACGCGACTCGCGGACTGCGTAGCAGACGCCTTTGATGGACGCCGTAGGAACGCGTTGCCGGCGCTCGTGCGTCTTGAAAGCAATCTGCGACGTGGTGAATATGCGCGCCCACTCGGGCCTCCTCTTCAAAACGATCTGCGATGTTTGCAAAGGGCGCGTAGCGCCGGTAGCTTCGCATGCGTTGTGCTTTCGACGTTTCGTAGGCGTTGAAGTGACATGTATGCACGGAGGTCAATTAAATCGCGGCTGCTGCCGCGATTCCAAACTCTAGCGTTTTCACAGTTTTTGCTGTCATCGAGCATTGTGCGTTCATGTTTACCTGTGCGCGCGTGACACCATGCGGGTTAATTCAGGTAAAACACGTTGACGGGCTAATTCGTTTGAATCCATGATAGAATGTGTAAGCGCGACTGAACAATGACGTAGAAAGAAGCCGACGCACAAAGACAGCGCTGTGTCTGTGTGTCTGTTCCTTTCTACGGCCTCGCTGAGTAACGCATACGCATTCTATAATTGTTAATTTAGTTAGTAAGCGAATGTTTACAAGTTTATACAGCCGATAAATCTACTATCCTTACTTAGTACAGCTATCTACTAATTTGCTATCGCAATCGGTGCTTCGCCTTTCCGGCGGAACTGCGAATTTTTCGCATTGGCGCCTTTTTATTGGCTGTTACAGTCTGATCAACAACCGCCGATCACTGTAACGGGCGAAAGAGCCACAGGAAGCTATTAAGCGAGTCGCTTTTAAAGGTTGCTTTAAGCAGAATTCGACACGTGCGCCTGTAGGGGGAATATAAAGTATTAAATTTGTTCATTTTGTTTATGCAATATAAAGCAGTCGATGAACCCAGAAACAACATCTAAAGACGGGCGAAAGCAGCGAACTCGGAAGGACAACTGCGGTTAGGGAAATGTCATTTCCTTAATGTCACCAAGTACCCATTTGCCCAATGAACTTGTTCCTCCGCCAGCATGCCTGCTCACTTCCCATTCGCTTTCCCCGTCATGCGTGCAAAATAACAAACAAGTAATGAATGGCTACAACTGGAAGGGGTGTCCGGAAACAACGGTAAGGAGACAGAGATGGAACAAGGGGCGGGGTGTGAAGAAGGAAGTTGTCGGTCATAATGGAGGCGGCCTCCCAGCTCCCAGTGACCGACATACTCCTTTGTTTCCGATTTTTTTTCCTGCAGCTCCATTTTGTCTGCCCACTTTCCTTCTTAGCGGAGACTTGCTCTCGAGCTGTGCAGAAGCGCCTGACCATGGTACGCCCATGAATGCCTTTCTCACGGTACCGCTTCATCTGTCGCTACGCACTGGCACACTCGGTGCAACGGGTCACAGTGCTGCCTGTCGAAAACTTTCTCGAGACAGCGTGTCCACTCGGGCAGTCGTCGCCGTCGCTCCATCTCCCCATTAGTTTCGCGTGTGTCCGCAGAGAAAGCAACAGAGAATGACGAACGCCGGGGCAGACCCGGCTCCGCCTTCTTAAAGCGTATACGTGTGGACGTGGCCCATACGCAGTGAATCAATGTGCGCGAGGAGGGCGGTTGGTTGTATACGAATGACAGTTCCTTCATGCGCTGTGCAGGAACAGTGGGAAAGAAAAGGAGACGCGAGGAGAGCTAACAAGAAAGAGAGAAGTAGAGAGAGGGGGGCAGCTGGAAGATTCAGAGCAGTATAAGTTCTAAGGACGGGCGAGTGCATGACTGGCGCTGTGCTGCTCACTTGTGGCTGTGCGTTAGCATAGTGTGTGCGGTGACGGCTACGCGAAGCAACTTCGGTATGCCCCCTTCCCCCCTAAACACACGAAGCACAATTTCAAGCCATACCTTTCGGCCAGTTAGCCTCTGTTTGGTACACGAGCGAACTTAGGGGTCACGGCCATAGAGTTTCGTACCGAGGTCACCAGAGGGAAGACTGGCGCTACGATCGTCCAGTTACCGTCGCAATGAGGAGATAGGACATGGATTTGTCCAATCTTCTTGCTTAGGGCAATAAGATTCCGTGCACATGCGTCATAGTAAATTGCCATCTTATTGGCGTAAGAGCCGTTCGGACTGTAATCCGCCGTACATACACAATTATTGCAAACTCTTATATTTATAATGCAATAATTTATTGAACCTCGTCAATTAGCCAAGTCCTAAAGTCATTTACAGCAAGTGGGACAATGTTTAAACAAATCCATGTAATATATTTATTCTTTTCAAAGTGCCCGAACCACCATGCTTGCAGCGTCCGCATACACTATAGCGACAAATTTCCTTCTAGTTGTCTGTGTGCGAAAGTCTATTGTCGCAGCGCCAAAGATTACCCCTATGTTAATTTATTTATTCACCTTTTTTGCTAACTTTGCCTTTCTATTCTCATTCACACATTGGACCTGGGCAACTGGTCCCTGCGTAGCCAGCATTGCACCGAACTAACATACGGTGCAGTACGCGGAGGTTCGAAGAGGAAACGCTCTTAGAGAAAAGAAGGAAGGGATAGTTGTTGCTTCGAACTTTCCGTCTTGGTAAAGGAAGAACTTGCGGAAGAGAGCAGGGACTAGCGTGCCCTTAGCGTAGGCGGCGTGCCACCCTTGCGCCCTGGTCTCTCAGATCCGCTTCGCTGCGCGTCAATTAGGGAGCGGGCGCGGAGCAGAGGAACGCCCGGCGTCGAGGCTCCTTGGACTTGGCTTGCTTCTCCTGGCTGCTGCTGCGGTGTCGTCTCGTGTGCATGGGCTCTAGGAGAAGCCGCTGTCGTCGAAGGAGTGGGCTGGTGGGAACGAAAGAGGCACGCTGGCCGCGTTCCGAGCGACCTCGTTCATGAGCTTTCTCCTTTCGTGACAAAATGTCAGAGCCAACACACACACACACGCACACGCACACACACACACACAGAGAGAGAGAGAGAGAGAGAGAGAGAGAAAATTAGGTATAGGCTGCGTTCTTTGTTTAGCCTCATTTTCTTTTTTAGAGATTTGAGATAATTTTGTCAGGTCATATGTACTCCGGTCAATGTTGCCCTCAGCTTCAGATGCTTTCATTTTCACAGGCTGGGTGAATTTGTTGCTTTTGTTGACGTTGAAGAACACAGTAGCAATACTGTAAACGACAAAACTAACTTTTATTGGACGAACCTGTGCCCACAAAACAGGCATCACTAATAGCACAACGATAGCGGCGAACACGGTCGGCGATCGTCGAAAATCTGATCAGCGGGTCAAGCGCGTCGGCTTTTATACAGCAGTCGTCGAATGTTCCAGACTAATCGTTGGGACCCGCGTGCCTTCCCCAAAGTTCTACAAAATTCGCGTCACGTGATGAAATCAGATAACACAAGGTTCGGCGACAACAGACAGAGGATAGAGACATAGATAACTTTCCAGAAACTTCGGATACATGCAGGCGCGTCGCACGCTGTGCGATAACATTTGTTAGGTGGCGAAACGTGGTCGCCCGATAAAGATAAGTACACGTGTCAATATTTCACTTTCAGAAAATTATTTTCTGTTAGAATTCCGGTTTTCATACGCGAAGCCTATTTTAGGGAAGGGCCTTCTTTCTATTGGAAGCGCGGGATTGTGTTCACAAGACATTCTCAGAATATAGTGATTCCCTGGTGGCTGGTCTTGGAAGCGATAGGCATGATAACGCAATGATAATCGCAGCGACGATTAATCGCGGGAGGCACTCACGAAAAGAGGCTTATGAACATGGGTTCCGGTTCTCTTGTTTCAAAATAATAGTTTAAGTTCAAGTTGCTGCGCCCAGCACACTTACGTTCTCCCTGTTGAAAGAAGTACTTGCGCGTTTCCTCAACGTTTACCTCGCGCCTGCAATTACCTCTAATACGTGGAGAGTTTAGTCAGTTCAGTATTATAATTCTGAATTATGTTTGTGCTAACCTTGTGTGAATAGATGATCAAGAATCTCAAATGAAAATTTAGAAGACATCCGCGGATTTAGGAACAAGTATCTAAATGAACGGCGGAATAATGTCACCTAAACTTTATTGATATCCCTAGAGGCCTAGATATCCTAGGTATCCCTAGATATCTTTAGAGTCCTTTCAAGCTTAAGAAAGCCTTGCTGGATCGCCTGCTATTTCTCTCGCTTAAAGAAGGAGCCGCAAAACTTTCAAAGCACCGATTTCTCCTATTTCTGTTGATGCTTTACCAATTTTCATCGTGCATCAAGACATTCATGATAATTTCGTATATACATAATAGAACTTACTGAAGATGGCGTATTCTGTTTATTTTGTGGCAGCTGAATGATATCGCTCAGAAGGTTGAAGGCCTGAAAGATTGATCTATTATTATTATTATTATTATTTATAAGTGCCTTATAGAGCCCTCGAGAGGCATGTGTAAGGAAGGCAGTACAGTAAGTGGATACATAGGGCGCGATAACGTAAAACTATTCCAAACTTTTTTATTCCAATTCTGCAATCAGTCCTCCGCGATCGGTCAAACATTTTTTGGAACTACCCCACTTCGCTTGTCTGTCACGAGACATCACAAAACCACAAAAACTCACCGGGTCAGAGTGACATCTACGCGTTAAAGATGCATTAACATGCCGAACAAAACTGAATTTTCTTCTGAATAGCCGCAGGCTGACCCATTCCGAAAGGAATAAAAAATGGCTGCCGCCGATCGCTCAGCTACTGGCTACTCACACCTGCCGGAGAACATGGGTTTATTTGGGGGTAACAAAACTTGTTGCGTGGCCGTGTAACATTTTCAAGCATTTTCGGCACGTTTACGACCTCGTTCTGCCAACTGTTCTTTGCTGATGATCCGTTTTACCGTCATTCTTAAGCTTCCGTTGCATGCCGCAGTGATTTTCGACCAGACACTGCAAGCTCAGTAAGGGGAAGCGGACCAGTCGCAGACGCTGGCACCGGCCTCTTCATCCTGTTTTCGATTTTCAGTGTAGTGGCTTGACGCCATCGAATCCCTCTCCACTTGAGCGTGCTCCTCGCCTCTTGTCATCCAATTAGCTAAGACAAACCGCTCAGTGTAGGCAATGTTATTCGTTTTTCAAGCAAACAACAGTGACCCCTATGAACGAGGAGAGCGTTTGATCGGTCTGCTCAAACAACCTTGAGGGTGACCGCCAGATACTTGCGTCTTCGGTTACACAAACTTGACGTCAGAAAATTGGAATAAGAACATATTGGAATAGTTTTACGTTTAGGGCCCATAAACATCAAAATGAATTAACACAAAGGAACACATCGATTAGTGTGGAAACATGCGAGCGAACCTAAAAAGTTATGAAGATACAATATAAAAGCGAGAGATTATTAATAGCAGTAAAAATTGAACAATACAAAACAAAAATAATAATGCACTAACGATCAAAAAAGCAATTTTTGCTCGACGCAACAGTGCTAAGTAGAATAAAAACAATTGGCAAAAGGTCACTTTCACGTAAAAAAAAAGAAAGAGAAAAGAACGGGTATACCGGCAATAATCCTATAGAGAAGGGCATGATCTAAGAACCGCTGCCCTCTATGTCATTTTTGCAGGGCATTTTCCTCATTATTGTTGATTTCTCAGGTACCAAGAGGGCACAAACGATGTGCTTGCCGAAGTAATGGCGGCTCTGGAATAATCTTGACTATCTGGTGTTTCTTTCTTATTGTGAAGCGCTAAACACTGTAATCAAGTGTATTTACACCTTGTAGCGGCTGGAATTTAATCCATTGACCTCGTTCTTGGGGCGCCATGGCTATTGAGACGCTGCAGTAGCCAAAAGCATGCGGCAAAGCATCAGCTGGCAAGACTAAATAAATTGAATGGTAAAAAAAGAATAATGAGGCACCCCCATTATGCGAAATTATAGAAAAGAAAAACGAACAAGAAATTTCCTTTCTGAAGCTGGCACAAACCTATTATGCAGAGTGAAGATGGTAACCAACAGTGAGCAGTAATCGCAATGCCAACTGCAATTGTAAGTCGATCGACGAAACAGCGCATATTGATAAGGTGGATATTATTAAAAAGAAACAAGATTATTTCAATGCGCCAAAAATTGTAATTTTGGGATCCGTATATATCGTATGGAGGTACAGGTGGAATACAAATTCGAAGAAAAGGGTCCAGTCGATGCAGACGTGTGTGCTGGAAGCTAGGTGTGTTCCACAACGAATGTGTGGCATCATTTGCTAGCACTCGGAGTTTCGCTGCTGCATCTGTTCTTGACAGAGGGAGTGGTTCCTGTACGCCGTCTTCATGAGAAGGTCGAGCAGTTTCTAGGCAAGTTCGTTGCCCATTACGCCGCAGTGGTGAGGAAGCCACCGAAATGTGACGTCGTGTCTTTACTCGACGAGGCCATGAAAGAGCTCTCGGATTCCTAGAACTAGTTTTTCGTAGGGTCTACGGCATAAGGCGGAAAGCGAGCAATGTAGACCTGCCCTGGACTCACTGAAAATGCCTAATTTTTTTAGGTGGCTCCTCACGAATTACGTGAACTACGCTACAAAGAGCAGCAAGCTCCGCGGCTGTCGATATTGTATGATGAGATGTTCTGAACTTTACGGTGGGGACTTTCGCAGGTAAAATGACTGATCCTGTAAACCCGTCCACAATAGTTCAACCATCAGTGTACAGATTGGTATGAAAGCTCAATTTTTTTTTTTTTTTTTTGCACAGCAAGAGCAGCAAAAGTTAATTGAGACCTCATGATGAGAGTTGTGCCTTGCTTCGAATTGCTGGTGCATTCAGTAGTTAGACTGCGGGCAGAACCAAACGCCAAGGGGGAGACGGAACTCTCCCTGTCACTGTGTAATATGATGGAAGGTATACAGGATCAAGATGTATCGTCTGACAAAGAGAGGCAGGTGGTTGGTTTTCTGGCAGTGGGGCGAGATAGTAGCAAGGGGGCACGAGCAATACGTCTGGCGTGTGCTCTGACTGCTTCCATAACAACGTGAATTGTGGCTGGGTAACCATGCGTGATAGCAGTGGTTTCACCTGTCGATGTACATACATCGTGGTAACCCAATGGAAACTCTAAGCGCCTGGGTCTGAGTCCTTTCGATTGTACAGGTGTTAGTCATGCAGTTATTGGTCAGCACTGGCAAGCTGTACTTCAGATAACCGAGAACGAGTACCCTGTACAGTTGCATCATCCAGTGTGCTGAAGTACCCCAGGTTTTTCTTCCAAGAAATTTGAACGAATCGGATAGGGCTATCAGGCACTTTTTTGAAAGGCCACATGGGGACTCCTACAGAGGTAATGCTCGATGACCCCTAAGAATCTGTGCGTCGTGACATAAGAGGTATTTTGTACAACAATGGGTATGCCGTAAAAAGTCATTGGTTTTCGGCTAAGCGCGATAAATGCACATTTTTCTGGCAATATCTTGAGCTCTTGTTCGCTTAGGTACGTCGGTGTCAACGTCGCAGATTTTGGGAGCATTACACGTACCTGAGAACGTGTCACACGAGACGCTATATTTGAGGCTGTGGAATAGGTTTATCTCGGCGGTCGACTCTGTTGTTGAACACGAAATTGTTTACATTTGTAGTCTCTCTTTGTGAATACCGAAGACGGCCCAACTTCTCAACGCTACACACACAATGGAGTTCCACAACGTGGTGTCTAGAGCCCCACACTCTTCAACCTCGTGCTCATTGATCTCGCAGAATGCCTACCAAATGCGGTGAACTTGTCAATCTATGTCGATTACATCTACATCTTGAAGAGCGGTGCATTACAGCCAAGGCTTAATGCGACAAAACAAACGGACACATTGGAATGGGCTCCAAAACGCCGGTTTCTCCTTGATTATTATTTATTTAGAGATGTGTTTGCTTTGTCTACAGGAATATCACGTACCGGAATGCCGATACTATTACGCTGGTAAGTACAGCGCTGCGCGTATAACTGTATAACTCCACCATGTGTTGCGATGTACTTCTACGTGAAATCGCAAGTTATATTTCGTCAAACTCAATTGTGAATGTTTGCCATCACCATTATACCAACCTGTCTTTTGCTGTAAATACCCCTCTCTCTCCCCTCTCACCTTGAGAGAAGTAAAAGAAAATGAATGGTTGGCGCGGGATACTTGTTTTAGTTGTCTCCTGCTAGCTCATGCCCACGCAGCGAGCTTTATTATGAATTAAAATAAACATAAATAAACATAACCCAGAGCGGGACTATGGGCAATAGACAAGAGCGACTGCATTACGTAGAAGGAGAAGCGTGTGTATTTGGGCTGCTCAGTATTTGATGCCGTTACCAGGTCCCTTACTCACGCCCTATCCATCACGCTGACGTTTCCTGCTCGAACTCAAGTATTGCATTTGATATGCGTTTTACCTGGGGAGAGTAATGCACTTACACAAATCCGGAAAGATGACGTGGTTGCGCACTACCGCCAGATCTAGCGAAGTGTTATGTTTGAGCTTTGTATCCGGGTCATAAATTATCAATATTGCCTTTTTATATGCGAGCCGAAGCAGAATGGCCTGGTTGGGCACAACGGGACATTTGCTTGTTTACGACGCACTTGAAATATAGCAAAATGATTGGTTTCAAGCTTGTTTGATAGGTATGATCTGCTTCTTTTATTGATGTCCATAAGCAACCTTGTTTGCTTCCTGAGTTACCTACTGTTGTTTTATTTGCTACTTGCTTCGATCATCCTACTGTAACCTGATGAGATATTTATACCTAGTTATATTTCTTTTATGTGTGTTTTACTTCCTGATTCGATCTGCTAATGAAAAGGAAGATACACTGGATGTTTCTTCCTTTAGCCTTACTTAAAATGGTGACCTTTACGAGTATTCCGGTTCCTTTACATGTGTATGTCGATGTTGGCTAAAATAGAAGCTTACGATGCGGCCTGTACAGGTATCCTGCAGTGAGCCATTGTTGGAGATAGTGTTTCGTGTGCTGCCTGACTAACTTACCGTAACTGCGACTAGCTAGCAGCCCACGGTCAAGATAATTTGTGCGCTTCGTCGCGGCGAATGCGCGTAACCACTAGTACTGTGACTCTGATCCCACCACCAAAGGGAACGTGTGAATCCTTATGCAAACACAGCCTACAATTTGTTTATTGCGTCAAGAAAGGCTCATTAACTCACTGCTTCCACACAGCTTCCACTAAGGGCATGGTCGCGTTGGTCAAGGATAGTTAGGTTAAAGTAAACTAAGTTCTTTTTCTTTGCATACAAAAACGCATTCTTGGAGTACCCCGAACGCTGAACCAACCGCACCACATACAATTATTACTGAGCGTACGCTGTGCCCCGTTGTGCATATTCAAGCGGTGCCAGCCGCTCTACATAACGGCGGCCATCTGGTTACGGCCGGCGTTAAGACACATGCGGGTTATGCTTCGAACTCCAAGATCCCACGGAGACGCCAGCGGCACTTGAAGCTGTGGCTTCAAGCACTTCGGGCTGAGCTCCCCTAAATGATGCAACAGGCAAAGCCTGCGTTCCAGTGTAGCCCACGGATGCGCCATGATATATTAACATCTCCTAGGCCCTTGGAAAGAACAGGTTATGGCGCGTGTATGGTCCAACGCCGCGAGAAACTGCGAGCGCGGCCGGATCTCGTTACATGCAGTGACCGGGGACGAAAGGGTCACCCCTGTCGTTATGCCGATTTGCTCATTAGCTGACATAGGCCTAATTGCGCTCGAGGGACGAATGCCAGGGTAGCTTAGAAAGGAGAATAAGCGAGTGGAACGTGCAGGTGCGTGTCGAAAAAGAGCCAGATATTCGGACGTAGATAGAAAAGAAATGCGAAAAGAAGAACGAAAGATGGCAGTCATCGGCAAAAGCAGCGGCGAAAGGTGACGAGCCGTGAAGATCGGCTTCAGCCCTCGTGCCATCGGTGGCGCGATGAGTGCGAGCACGATGGGTCAGACCAAGGAGCCCACGACTGCGCCCGACTTCGTCACGGCGCATTGGGCGCGAACCCCCTGAGCTTGAGGGATACGTGGCTCTTCACAGTCCGAGAGCCCATGTGCCTTTCTTTTTCTTTTGTTTTTGTCTTTCGTCGCCTGCCAAGAGGGCGTCTACTGTCTTTCGTTGGTACGGGAGGCTTTTCTTTTCGTGATTGTCCTTGGAAAGTCATTAAGATACCCGTTAAGTGTTTGCTTTCTATTTCAAATTGGTCTTTTCTTTGAATAGCATCAATACAACGATATATTGACAATTTTTTTTACAAGTGTAATCCGAGTGACCCAGCCACTTCGGTGACTGAGCGACCATGGTGTTGTGATTCTGCACCACGCGTGCAGAGATTCGGTTACTTGCAGCGGCATTCCGTTACTGGCCAGATGTGGTAACATCAATGCACACGGTCTTTCGTGTGTGGCAAACTACCCTTCGTGGTCAAAAATAAGGAGCTCTATCGGCGCCCTTCGTAGCCCAGCTGTAATATTGCTGCGTGAAACCACGAGAATCGAATCAATGTATATGTACAAGCATAGACAGCATGAATTCTTAAACTGTTTGTAGATACACCATAAATGGTGAACTTAAAAAGATATTCTGAGTTTCTAGCGACGTTAGTGTACTTGGTAGCCCGGAGTGGTAAAATACAATTATTGTCACGGGACAAAAGTGCATATCGCGTTGGAAACATCTGAAGCCACAACAAGGAAAAGTTGATAACAGGCAACAGGAACCAGAGGTGGTTTAGAGTCTTTTTCTGTCTTCCTTTTTTTTTGAGAGAGAGAGAGAGAGAGAAACTAGCAAGCTTGATTACTGAGATGGCATAGAATGAAAGCAGTGAAAATTCACTAATATCAGCCTTAGGTGTTGGGCAAAGAAGCATCGATAACGAAAAATAAACAGAGGTTAAATATAGACAACATGTTGCTTAACCTTATAATTAACTGGGGAATTGAGTAGAGAGCTTGGAAGCGTTTGCCTTCTGCTAGTTCATTTTACTTTCATATAAACTTATGTGGTAAAAATATAAAAATTACACAAAAGAATTGCCGATGAACACGAGAAAAAAGAGAAAAACTAATAGCGCAGAACCTGCTTCTAGAGATAGATAAATTTATTTAAGGAATCAGCTGCAGTGGCTAGAACTATGCGCTTTCTGCTACTCCATTTTACTTATGCATGGGCTAAGGCATTGCAATTTGTAAAGATTACCAAAGAAAAATACTGATGAACATCGAACAACAAAAAAAAGAAGGAAATCGTGGGTGACGTGACGTCCCACTTAGGTGGTGGCAAAAAAAAAAAGGGGGGGGGGGGAATCCCATTTTTGTTCGAACGCATGCACACTGAGCACAAAGTGAGAAATATTAATTAAAGTGTTTCAAATGTGCACATATACACTATTAGTACTCTGAAGTGAAATCGAATGAAAGAAATATCCGATCCGCATAGCGCACAATGCTCTCGTTGCATTGCCTGGAGAGTGCAATGGTCCTAGAATGCTTCCTAAATAAAGTGGAAGACTCCTCATAATTCTAAGCTTGACACTCAATTATGGCCGTTGCTGGGCATAAATTTGACATGTTAATAGTCCATGTTAAAAGTCCCCATTTGGTTCATATAAAGCAGATAATGCTGATTGAGCTCACCCTATCTTATGTAGGAATATGTTGATGAAAGCCACTCCTTGCTGAAGGCGATGAAACAAGCACGCTTCTTGTCATTATCCTAATGCGTTTCTCGTATTAAACTATAATATTCGAAAGCTTGCATTGGGCGACCAATCATGTCGACATTTGGGAAAGAAAGGCAGCGGTATCGCACCCAGAAACTTTTTTAGCACGTTCTTAGGAACTGCAGATGCGGCTACCTTGTTTTGAAACAATGTCGCGCAAGTGCAACATCTGTTATAATTTACGATATCAGAATGAGTTAACCCAATCAGTTGAACATTCACTCAACGATAGTTAACACATAGTCGTCCTGGGTAACCTGGTGACTAATTCCCATAGATTGTGGTGCATAATTCCGAGCGATTGTGAACAAGGTGAAATGTGTTGTTTTTTAAAGCTTTATTCGGTCAGTGTACGTTTATCTTTTCTTTTGTCATAATTTTACTAGGCTGTCATCTTTTATAAAAGGATTTTATTCTTCAGCTTCACTTGATCAAAAGAGCTGCTGTTGTAACCACAAGGTCTGTCGAAGAAGGTCGTTGGTTCTCATCGAAGACGTTAGCTGCGTTTATCTAAGTGCTCACTGAAAAAAAAAAAAAAAAAAAGAAGGGCATCGCCGACACCGCAAAGTGACCCGGAATGATGCAAAATCTGTTCCATTAAACTAAAGAACATATACTCGCCATGTCAAGAGCCCGAGACGCTCGAGCCTAAGCATCTGAAACACGTCGAGGCAGGAATAATTCCTACCATCATCAAAACAACTTGTATGCCGACATCAATAAGGGTCCTCATCTGTTATCGCTCTGCTAGTTTTGTGATGGCTTACGCGGTGCAAAAGCAGACGGGTCGTGGACATCGTTTCCCACGGCTTATTCATCCTCTTGTTTTGCAGTTCATTCTATGCCTTGAGGTGTTAGCGCGCGCATTAGCTAGCTTTGCTTATATACGCATGTATCCTGGGCCGACCGATGGTGGAAATATGGCGGTATACTGTGTGGTTTGAGCCAACTAAGGCCCTTTGCTAAAGGGCCTGCTGGTCATGAGACACTAGATCACTAATAAAGTTTGCCCAACGTTCTTCGAAAACTACAGGCGCCACAGTTTTCTGTTGTTGTTTTTTCCTTAGACCGTCTCCGCGTGATGAGGATCTTGAAGAAATGAGGATCGGGAATGCGGCGCAAACAGTATTTTCGGCAAAGCAGCAGGTCTCTCTCTATCAAGCCCAGATTTCTTGCTGTGGCAAGCACGCCTCCTTAATTGCGGCCAACACAAACCGGCCAGTGTAAAGCCCTATTACACATAAAGTTTTCATCGTGATGTTTGTCGAGGTGGCCGGTGCGCAAGCTTTGCTCCTTCTTTTGTTAGAGATCACAGAGACACATTTATAACACTCGGTCGCGAGAAAATTGTTTGCCTCGTATCATTTCGTTCGTTGCCTCTAACTACTTCTTCATACACGGCTTACTTAGTTACTGTCACGTCTTTTCTTTTTTTTTTGGCGCTGGAAGCGAGTGTTCGAATGTTTTCGTTGTAGTTGTACTATTGCAAGTATTTACATTGCCACCCATTAGAAATAATGTAAGGCAGAGTGTAGTCTTTTCAACCAACATCCTAAGGTCACGTGTTATGAGGTTTCGTTCTTCTGCCTTCATTTATAGCACAAGCGTAAATTCAAGGCGGTGCCAGAGTCGCATATTTCCGTTCAACAAAGCTATTCGCTATTGGCTAACCATTTTTGCTATTAATATGTCCAATAATACCATTGTCTGACGCACTTGCTCTTGAAAACAGTTCTACCGCAAGAATTTTTTTTTTGTGTGTGAATGATGTTTCTGTTTAAATTATGGCAGAATCTGCGTGACTGTCTTTGACACCGTACTTTGCTAGCTATTTAAAGTAATGTGTATTTTCCAATACTAGACTATTATGTTCTGTTTAATTCCTAACCTATCATTGCTCTAATGCCTAAGCTCATATTGACCCGTCGACTTGTTTATCTTTTACGGGTGCGCGCTTTTCACGGCCTAACAGATGTGATCGCTCAGCGCGGGACGCGCCCGCATGTATCGGAAGTTTTTAGAATGTTATTGACTATTCTGTTGTCACCGAAGTTTGTGTAATCTGATTGCATGTTCAACGCGAATTGTGTAGAACTTTCTGGAAGGCACACGGGCACCACCAATTTCTTTAGAACCTTCAATAACTCGTGTATAAAAGCCGACGCGCTTGACCGGCAGATCAGATTTCGATGATCGCCGACCGTGTTCGCTACTATTGCTGTGCTTTGAGTGTAACTTGCTTTTGTAGGCACAAGTTCGCCCAATAAAGAGTTAGCTTTGTCATTAACAGTTTTACAGCTGTATTATTCACCATCACTAATATGTGACAATATATTTGATGTTTGTCTAGGAAGGCAGGGACAACGCCTTGTGAAGAATCTTGTCCAACACCGGATAACTGTAGAGTGCTGTCTGCATACAGTTTCCCGCCGATACCAACCAACTATCGGCTCTGAAGTCGAGGTATACAACATGTACTATCGTGAGCAATACGAGCGGGAATACGCGAACGCGTGGCACATAGCCTCGGAACCGAGTTAGCGCAACACACGGATGACGTTGTCGAAAACAGAGGGAAAGGGGGGCGCTATTCCGCTAACTGTTTGCACTTCCGCCTCGCCAGCGTTGCTACGAAACGGCAGCTGATTACTTCTCAACAACCGCTAGCGATGATAAGGCGATTGTAGCACGCAAAGCGTGGCAATGTGTTCCTTATAGTTCGGCGCAAAATACCTCTCTGTCTCTCTCTCTGTATGACACGTACGGAATGTCTGGCAGTCATACTGGCTTGATGCTATGCCACTTGTAATAGCATTCACGCGCAGGAAAAAGCAGTATTGCTTTTTATACCTATTTTGCTATGTCTGTTTTATGATAGCGCAAAAGGAAGCTCCTTACTTTTTTAAGCGGGATCGATGCCTTAGAACATGCACTTATAAAGCGAGATACAACAAGGAAGAAGAAGCATGTGCTTGCTGCGGTAAAGCTAGGGAAACGACGGAGCAATTTTTATTAGAATGTAAACATATCTATTTAGTGGTCGATTTAGGCATCTCTGGTCTCCTTAAAGCCCTTGGATTCAGCGAGAGCAGGGGGAAACTAGACATGTCTGTAGTAGAGATAGTTAAGCGGCGATTGGAAGATTGACGGAAGAAAAGTAGCGAAACGACAAACAACGGAGGCGTGCAAAAACAAGGTTAACAATAGGGTTTCCGAAAGTTTGACTATGAGCATTCATAGCGGTTTTGTTCCTCTTTTTCTTTTTTTTTTCTTTTACATAGGTAGGACATTAGGAAATATAATAACAAGAGCTTGGTGGGGCAACCCACCGCCCGGTTCCAAAGAGGAGACTCATAGCACCGTCCGTCCGTCCGTCCGTCCGTCCGTCCATCCATCCATCCATCCATCCATCCATCCATCCATCCATCCGTCCGTCCGTCCGTCCGTCCGTCCGTCCGTCCGTCCGTCCGTCCGTCCGTCCGTCCGTCCGTCCGTCCGTCCGTCCGTCCGTCCGTCCGTCCGTCCGTCCGTCCATCCATCCATCCATCCATCCATCCATCCATCCATCCATCCATCCATCCATCCATCCATCCATCCATCCATCCATCCATCCATGATGGATTTTTGCATCACGTGAAAGCGGGTGTCATTGCGATGCAGCCCCATTGCATTTGGGTCCATCAGCGATCCCCTCAGTTCACAACTGGCGCAAAGAGCGCCGGCAGCCATGCGGTTCCAGGATCGTGTTTCAGTCGCTGAGCACTGTATAAAAAGTACAAAACGTTTCGGCGCCCAAACCATTTTGTATCCACCTTCGTCTAGTCTGGATTATTCCCACTATAAAGCCGACCAGATGACGCATCGTCAAACCATTCAAACCTTTGATTTCATTTTCCACTGGCTTTTACCTTTCCCCAGCATACAGGGTCGCCAAACCAGGCTTTTTTTCTGGTTAACGTTTCTGCCTTCTATTCGTTTCTTTATCTCGCTCATGCGCAAAATAAAAACAAAAGCCACAAAAGCTTAAGCAATAGCCAAGTTGCGTGCATGTTTGAAGTACCAGTGCTTCGTATTTGGACTGTCCAGTGCAACGTCCAGGGCGCTTCCGCTTACCGCAGCGCGCGCGCCTTAACTCCGTACTTCAAAGTCTTTCGGCAGGATGGCACCCTATTGTGGTTGCTTCCTATCTTTTGGAAGACTGAGCTCAAGGATGCGGCTGTTCTACGCACAGTGGCTCCACCGAAGACGCAAGCTTGAGTGACGTTTGCGAGAGCCAATCCCAGAGTGCCTTTGCCGCTGACGTCAGGGCCGCATCGCTCATGTAAACAGGCGCGGACGAGCGGAGTGGATGCCACCATACCAGCCGGATAGTCAGTCTGCGCTTTGAGTCAATTATTCCGAGCTCGCAGTGATGTGTGGAGCCGAAATAATATTTGCTCTAGATTATCGCAACTGGAAGACCACGCTTGCTGACTTAAGACGATAAGGAAGGTGTAGGTGCACCTGAGGACTGGAACAGTGCATGCCAAAAAAGAAGGGTAGGAAATACCTCGAATGGGAAACTTGACGGCTCACTTGATACTGATTTTATTTTAGTTTTTTTAAGGCAATGTGTACGGTTGCCTGAAAAAAAAAAGAATAATGGTACCATAAGACTTGAATATGTACAGGCGATCCCATCTCATCAAAGTCAATGCATCACAATGTAAAACGTTCTCGTACTCTCATGTTAAACAGCTCACGTTTTGCGGTGGTCATACTCATGTAATTAATGGGGAAGCACTTCTCGCGTAGCTCGCACCTCGTCGTCGTCTTGCTTTCCACCATTATTGAAAGCGTCATTACACTCATGTGTACTGGCGTCATGTCTTCGGAGACAATTTTACATGTTGGCTTAAATAAACAAATGAAAATATCAAACACTTTATGATTAGGCTGACATTAGCATGCTTTACAGTGTACAGGGTGGTATATTTAGATTTGTTCTTATTGATTGATTCTTTAATGCTGCATTACATTCGCTGGGGGAAAGACTAGCTGGTAGTTGCAGCCGTAGCAAGGTGTCCAGCTTATGCAATCAGCAATTGAATGCACTTGAACTCATGAGAGCTTGTGACTTTTTGCGTGCTAGCAGACGAAGTTCCATGGCATCATCCGTGCTCGCCAAAGGTACTGGACGCGTCTGGCTCTCTTTGTGGGCAGACCGAGCAGCCCTGTCAGCAAAGTCGTTGCCGACGTTGCCACAATGAGCAGGAGTCCACTGAATGATTATGTTGTGCCCTGTTTCCAGAGCATGGTGGTGTACTTATCTGATGTCAGATATCATCTGCTCGTTTGCTCTCTGATGTAATGAAGACTTGATACTGTGAACAGCTGCCTTAGTACCTGGTAGGTGAGGTCGAACTCTGGGTATATAAATGTATGCGGTCATGATATGTCTGGTGCTGTAAAAGGGTCGTCCGTCGCTTCAGAGCAGGTGACAGATGATTGCCTTCTTTGTAATTCCGGGAATAGGAAAGTTAACTTGAGGCTGTTGCAGGCACCACAGGGAAGATGAACGCTTCGTCGCTGGTATATAACATGATTGTAAGCATTCTCGATGAACGCTGATCACTCTTAAAAAGGTCTCGATGTATCTCGGCTGGTAGGGAAGCTAAATGATGGTCGGGGATCCTTGACAGATGGCGAACGTGCGCTCTGAGACATTCGACAGCTTCGCGCGTCTGGATTATATGGTCTAGTCACGATGGCAACTGTTACTGGTGTTGAGGTGCACCGGGGCAGCCCTAACCACGTGCGTAGGGCTTGACTTTCTGCGCTCTCTAGAGCGCGAATGTCGGTCTTGCATGTATTTGACAAAACTGGTAGACTGTAACGCAACAGTCCCAGGAACAGTACCCTGTACAGCTGCGGCCTAGAACGGAGTGCTGTACCCCAAGTTTTCCTGAAGATAAACTTTAGGACCTGAGGAATGGCATTCAACTTCTTCAGGTAGACGCATTGACGACAACCTCTCCAGGAGAGGTTGCCGTCAATTATGACACCCGGAAAGCGATGCATCTTAACATAGTACAGAGCTTGACCTCTGATTAAAATGGGATACAATGCCATCTGTTTGTGCGTAGAGCCAACCAATGCAAACTTGTCGGTAGACACAATGAGGCCTTGTTCTCAGAGATAAGACGCCGTCATGGTCGCCGCCCACTGAAGCCTGGTCTGCACCTGGGAGCGAATCACCGCAGATGCCCAGATGCAAGGGTAGTCGCCGTATTTTGAAGCATGAACTGTCCGCGGTAAGTACTCCGCAAGTCCTAGCAGGACGAGGTTGAACAATATGAAGCTAACACCCTACCCTAGTTCACAACATGGCAGGTATTATTTTCCGAAGTCGGGCCGCCTTCGGGCTGTAAGAAAAAGCCCCTCGAAGTTAAATAGTCCCGAATCCATGAATGAAACTGGCCAGCAAGTCCCTCAGCCTCCAGTGAGTTCAGTGTAGCCTCATGGGCTACGTTGTCGTATGCTTTTTTGACATCCAGAAAAAGTGCCACTGAAAGGTGCGTGAGTCTTTTGTCAGGTAATGAGATAACTTTGTCCATGGACGAGCGTTCTCGACGAAAGCCTGCTATGGTGTCTGGGTAGGTGGTGAATTGGTTCTAAGCGGTCAAGAATGATTATTTCCATCAGTTTGCCGACGCAGCTCGAAGGCGCAATCGGACTGTATAATAAATCAAGAGGAGACTTTCCAGATTTCAGAACAGCAACCAAGCGGCTGGATTTCCATTGTTTAGGAACGATGCGATTGTGCCAAGACTCATTCTACTAGTTGAGCTGCTCACCACATGCGTCATGTCCAAGGTGGCCTAGGGCAGCGTACGTGATGCCATCTGGTCCTAGTGACGAAGAAAGGCTCCAGGTCGTCAGCGCACCATCGAGCTCTCCGAGTGAAAATGGCACATTCATTTCTGTCACACATGCCTCAGGGACGTCACTCAGTGCTGCGTCAGTAGTCATGACCACAGACCCAGAAACCCACGCACAGAACTCCTCAGCCACTTCAAGTTCCGAGCGGAGTTGGTAGAGGGCCAGAGCAGCAAATGGCTTCCTTTGATGCGGACTTGAGCGAATACCCCTAATTGTTCCCCATATGCTTGAGAGTGATGTTCGGGGATCAAGCGACTGACTGAAAGATTTTCATCGCTTGTCTACCAATTTATCTTTACGACGCTGAACTTTTTTTGTATGCGTCGTGAAACGCTCAGATATGGAACGAACTTGGTGCGCCGATACCTTCTTTCCGCAGCCTCTCCGGTTCTATGTCGCAGTCTGTTTACCTCGCTGACGTTGTAGGCGACCAGAGGAATGCTTTCATTGCTTCTGCGATTGTACCTTCTGTGTTGTGTGAAAGTACTACCCGACGTGCGTCATCCATATGCTCCTTAAACCTTGACCAATCAACTGTACGCATGACAGTAGAGGAACATTGATCAACTCCACTAATATTTACGTAAGTTGGAATACGATTGCTTCTGTGTGTCTCTTTGTCCATAAACCATTGGACGCTCGAGGCAAAGCGCCATGACACCAAAGTCAAATCCGAGCAGCTAACATAGGTTGTGCTTCGCAGAAATAGAGGGCTGCCATCATTCACGCAGCACATATTATGGTCAGCAGCAAGCGATGCAATACTCCTGCCTCAGGAGTCAATTTTAGTACTTCCCTATAGCTGGTGATGCGCGTTGAAGTCACCTGTAATAACGCAGGAGTCATAGGTCATTATCAGTATTTCTTTAGGCCTTTTGGCGTCGAAGTGGCCAGCTGGGGATACGTAGGCTCGAATAAGTGTAAATGACACAATCTTCTTTTTGACATGCCAGCAGACATATTGGTTGTCGCCATGAGACGCTACCGCGTGAGCGACATACGTAAGATCCATGCGGATGTAGATTATTACTTTGCTGCGCACACCGCATGGGTACGAGACGAAAAATTCCTAACCACACGCCTGAGTGAGGTCGGTGTATTTGGTTCTCAAATGACCAGTATGAGGAAACGACTTGCAAAGCAGAATTGGTGAAAGTCAGCTATACGAGTCCTGAGACCTCTGGCATTCTATTGCAAGATCGACGAACCTTTAATTTCAGAGCTCAAGGGGACCATTGGTCGAGACATGGTGCTTATACGATGCCAGCAAGTACTGGATTTAGTGCGTCCAGTATTTGCAGATAAATTTTACCTGCAGGTGTTTGCAGCTTGTTCAGTATCATGGGGATTGTATTATTTAGTGACTGCAGCATTAAAGTCACTTGCCTGGCCTGGTCGGACAAATCAACAACAGTCGGTGCCTGCAGTTGTCCATCAAACGTTTGCTGTGGCTATTTTTATGATTGCTCTCGTTTTGGTAAGCCCGGCCAAGCTTCGGCTGATGCAGACTTCTCAGTGGCCTTGTCCTTCGTGGACCTTTCCGGAGTGCAAGGCCTGGGCGGCAGAGAGGGAGGTGAAGTTGTAGGAAGTGGCAAGCGCGTCGCAGAGGCAAGAGCTTTTCTTGAAGAACATCGGCGACGCGAACGTGGCCTCCTGATTTTAGCGGTCGTTCTCGATGAGAAGAATGATCTCTCACCAACTCTTTCAAGACGGCCATTTCCTTCTTAATATGCGGGCAATTCTTCGACGAAGCGTCATGTGACCCGCTACAGTTCGAACACTTCATTACAGTCGGGCCACATTTATCGGCAGCGCGGGGCTCGGCGCAGCGGGGCCATGCTGCCTGGTCTTCGCAGACACTGCTCACGTGTCCTAGTTTCATGCATTTGCGACATTGAAGACGCTTCGAAAGCAAAGGCCACATAGGATGTCTGACGTGCCCTACTTTAACATGCGAAGGTAGATATTTACCTTTGAATGCAATCTTCCCGCAGCGTGAACTGCCTAACCGAGTAACATCAATGACATCATCGTTTGCTCGCTTGACAAGAATCGGCAAATATTTATTAAGGATGGCCACATCTACCTCGTATGTAACGCCAGTGAGTATATCAGGTCCTGGAGGGACGTAAGAGAGGGCCTAAATGCCATCGAGGTCTGTTGCACTGCTTTAGTGGCCAGAGCACTCGCACGCTGGACATAAACTGCCAGTAGTATTTTTAGGGTGTGGACTCGAATGCCCGATATTTCGTTTCCCACCAGGGCTTCCAGTGACATCGACACATACTGTCTGTTAAGTAGCTTCATAGTCGAATCTGTATGTTACATCTCTGTGACAACTTCTTCTGTCCGGGTCTTTCGAAACGATGTCTTCGTGCCCTATAGCCATCCTTCCTTGTGGCATCGCGTCAACCAGAAATGTACAGAAAAAGAAAACGACAAAGAAAGGAATGAACGTCGCTTCGCAAGCAAACGCTCATCAATAGCGCAACAACAGCAGCCGTAGCTAAGCAATAAAAGAAAAGGGAATGAGAGCAACATTTACGGGGCGATAGGCCGCCTCTGCCGACGCCACTGACTTCCCCATTCGGCAGCTATAGAGACGACCCGCCCTTGCCGCTCTGAAAGGTGGCATTGCGGCAGGGAGACTGCAAACAAGCACTAGCCGGGTGGAGGGCAACGCGAGAAACGCGGTTGGTGGTCGTAAACCGCCCTTATTAAAGACCGCCGAGAGGTAATAAAGATTGATAGGGAGCTCGAAATGGCTGCTTCCACAGCCGCCCGCTACAACTACCACCACTACCACCACCACCAACACCACCATCGCTGCTCACACACGTTCTAGCGCCGGTCTGGTATACACGTGCCACGGAATCTTTCCGCTCTGCTTGCGGCGGCTTATTGGGTGCCTTTCCTGCTGCATCCTTGCGTTTCGCGGCCCTCGTGTAGCCCCGATTTTATGCGGCGCATTGAAGCCGTGCTTTCATTCAGTAGCCCTGCTCAGGCAGCGTTTTGCGCGCTATCACTAAGTCTCACCGACAGTGGCTGCGCGCAAGAAAGTGTGTGTTTTCTCTGTCTTGGAGACAAGGGTTTACTTTGCTGACTTCGTACAGGTTGGGCTTTTATGGGATCTGGCTATCTATGTGGGTACTCTTTTAACAAAAGAGGCAGTTTCGTCACCTTGGAATGTCGTAGCGAGTTGAAAAAGGTGTTAAAGCCACCAAAATCTAGTATTGGTTGAAGAGTAGGTAAAATGAACGGTACGGACGTACATAGCGCCAATATTGTCTAAATTTCACCACATTGCATGATAGACAGCACAATCCCCGCTATCGACCCACCTGCACTTGTCATCAAAAAGGAAAGGGATAAAGACATGTCTTACAACGGCAACGCGAAAGAGTACAACGTCGACAGACATGCGCCTAAGAAGTGAATGGAAGAACTAGACATCGATAAAATAAATAGAGGGTCGGGAAAAAAAAATCACCAGCCCTTCCACTCTGTGAAGACGGACGAGCGGCGAACTTGTGGTGTGTTATACCTCAATCTACGCATCTCTGTGTATATACGTTATTATTATTATTGTTATTACTATTATGATTATTGAAGGACCTAGACAACGAATAAATCTTTTGATTGGGGAGTGATTTATTCTTAATCTTTTATGAAGTAGTGACGTGTGCAAGTACCGCCGCATGTCAGACGGGAATTCCACACTATTTACAACTTAAGAAAAGAAAATTAATTAAGAAAAGTAGATGAAATTTGATGTAATCTTAGAGTCGTCTTAGCGACTAATTTTCATATAATTTGTTTCGGGATAGTTTAGACAAAACAAGAGTTACAGCCGTTTTCTCTAACCATACTCCCTCCTTAGACCGCCATGTAGTGAAAGCAGGCGGAAATTTTGTAAAGTTTACAGCTTCACTGTGAACTATATAATTGCGACCAGTAAATAAAACTCGGTGTGAAGATAGAATCGTCTTAGCGGGCAATTTAAATATACTTTTTCCCAAGATACCTACATTAGATTTAGAGCGACGGAGAATTCGCGAGAAACTGGAAACGAAAATTGTTTTCGTGTCGATGCGACGCGTAGACGGACGGACATCGATCGCTCGGACATCGATTGAACGAAAAAATTATTTCAAATGACGAAAAAATATGCAATTACGCAACATTGCGTAATTTTTAATCTGCCAATTCCAGTATATACAAGTACAGATACTATTTGCATCGAACTTCTCTTTGTTCACGTCAACGTTGATTGACACAGCCTTCTATTTCGCACCTTGTTACTCGAAAATGTAAGGCTTAGCTCAGCGAAACTGCAAAGTGAGGATGGAAAAATGTGCCTACAGGACCCCGCAATAGTTGTGACCACCTGGGATTCATTAACATGCCCTTAAACATAAGCATGCGAGCATTATTGCATTGGGCGCCCGTCGAAACGTGACCGTGGAATCTGCGAATCGAACCGGCGACCTGATTCTCTGAAGGAGGACGGCAAGGCCCTTGAGCCACCGCGGCGGTTTCCTTAATAGTCGATGTCTGATAAATTGTAGTTGCGTGAAGTGTTTGGAACACATGTGCCTTTTCTCAACGAAGTTACAGGACGGATTTTTAAAGCAAGAGATTTTTTTTGTTCGTCTTCCCGGAGTATTGGTATTTGTCGTCTTTTGCTTGGCGCATATACAGGGTGTCCCACATAACTTGAGCCAAGAATATAAAAATTAAAGGCGCGCCGGAAGCGAATTGAATCGAACGCATACCATTCGCAATAGTCTATAATTACTCTGACAATTTTTTGTTTTCCCCATAACTCACTAATTAATTAGGTTCATTACGCAACCTTTAATTATTGGCTGAGGACCCCAAATATGATACGTTGATTTGTAGAGCACGTTCAGAAACCACCGATCCAGTTGCTTCTTCTACGATACGTCTCACGTAGTCCTTTCTTCCAAGTTTCAAAGAAAGCCCGCGAAATATGAAAAAAAAAGCCACGTTACCTAGCGTTTGCGCAGGGGTATAGTGCTGCTGTCAAGCGTGCGTTTGGCAAACAGGTCGGCTCGCATCGGATGACGGCAAAAATACATGATGCTGGCCGAGCGCTGCCGATGAGATAAAGAAGGCCCTGCCGCTTCCTCGTCACCAGTCGCGATGACGCCGACCTTGTTCACCGCACGCACGCTTGAGAGCAGCACAATACACTGCGCAAACACTCCGTCGCGTGGCTTATTTTTGTATTTCGCGGGCTTTCTTTGAAACCCCGAAAAAAATTACCTGAGACGTATCGTAAAGGAAACAACTCGATCGGCGGTTTGTGAAGGTGCTCTACAACTCTGCGTATCATACTTGGGGTCCTCAGCCAATAATTAAGAATTTGGGCAATTAACCTAATTAATTAGTGAGTTATGGGGAAAACAAAAAAAATTTCCGAGTTACCACAGGCTATTGCGAATGGTATGCGTTCGATTTAATTCGCTTCCGACGAGCTTTTTGATTTCGTGGAACACGCTGTGAATGTGGATATACATAGATAATGTGGGTCGCTGGGTGTGCGCTGGCCCCCTTCTTGTAGAGTAGCTCAACGTGCGCCACTGGGCCACGTGGCCACAAGCATCATACATCGCCTCCGAGACTCAGGCGACTAACAGCTACAGGCGACCAGGCCGGACTCGTGCCATCCGCTATTGCTGCTAACTCGCTGACTCGAACAAGGTTCGTGTCATTTAGATTGCAACATTGCATTTGATTGGCACGTTTTTATTTAGGTTTATGCGTTATTTAAACTCAAGATGCGGGCGTGACTGACTTGCTTTACCTGTGCCCGAAGTAGAGAGAACCTTGGATGGATTTCCATGTGAAATCACTAGGCGGCAGAGCTGTATTTAGCTACCAACTGTTTCGTTTATTTGATTGAACGTTAAGCACGTGATCTGATGGGAACTAATTCCGAGAGAAGAGTTTATTAATTTTGAATTAGTCTAGGGAAAGCCCTTAGTGATACATGCAACGTGATCGAGCAAGTACAGGGTGACAAAGCATCACCAAAAAGCGGTGCCTTTGAATGATACCAAAGGTACCGAGAGGGCAGAGATTCGGTGCAAAATTGATCTCAAGGTCGGCCACCAGTCAACGTCACGGATCGCTGCGAATATGAAACACGAGGCATTTATTGCCTAAACATTCTCGTGCTTTTCATGTGTCTCACCATATCTTGTGCAACGACGTATATAAACGGAAGCTGAATCCAAAAGTCGTCCTTCACTCACTGACAGACAATATAGCGTAAAAATTAATTCCTAACTATGCAACGTTAGGTAATGCTTTGCGGAAGAGCTTGTTATTGACAATGGCGATAATGTTTTTTGAGAAATTTTTATTTCTACGATTTCCTGGGAAGGAAAAGACGCTGGATTGTTGCCTGATGCACATTCTACTTTATGGCGACGACCAACGCGCCGCGTTAGGTCAAGGCGGTGAAAGCCATTGTAAAGGAAGGAATGGTTTTAAATTTCGTCAAACAGTCTCAAACACGCTATGTATCTGCGTGATGTTAGTGATAAGCTTTTATCCAGGTTATTCTAGCCTTACGGTCATAGTTTGAAAATATAAACCGTACCGAAATATTTTTAACAAGATCGTGCAATAGATTAGGCTTTCACAGTACAGGTTCCACACGGCTGCGGCGAAATCTAGCTTAGGGTGAACTAATGATTTTTAAAGTAGTAATTATAAAGTTGAGAGAGCCTTGAAAAATTCCGACATTTGTAACTAAGCGTGCTCCTAGCTTTAGTATGTACTCAGTGGGAAGTGTACAGGGTGTTCTATTGCCAGAAATATGGGTGGCAAAACACTTATTTGATTTAGGTGCCAGAGGAATTACTTTTATTGAGATAATCAGTATGAGAGGCATTAGTGTCTCAATGCCGAAGCATAATGACATTTATTAATATTTTGTTTTATTAACCAGATGTCAAGCTAATCAATCACTGCTTTCGCACTCATCATCTACAAAATTCCTCTTCTGCCGTTTCCACGAAGTCCAGAGTCACCTTATTCTGATTGAAGGGGCGCTACATCACATAACGAAACGAGCGTCAGCACGATGCTAAGCGTGCATTCTTGCCATCAGCTATAATATGATGACCTGAATTGCTGCAATAAGGCTATGAAGGACGGAGCCTAACGATGTCGCAAGGTCGTGCATAGAGGCTGTCTAGACAGGAAGAACAGGAAGAACAAATGGAAATATTTTATGTGAGCTGCGCATACATTCGTACAATATAGTCGCCAAGTCTATCTTAGCTCTAACTGGGTTAAACCTACATGGAGAAAAGTACCGCATCTGTACTTAAAGGAAGGTCAGGGAGAATAACGAAAGAAGACAAGAGCTTTAACAACGCAGAGAATGCTGACCCTGTTGACAAGGGTTTATTTCCGACCGTAGGGCTCGAAATAGCGCACCATAAAAAGCAAGAAGACGTCCACCATGCCTTATTGCCTTCTTCGTACATGTAATTTTACGCTGTACGCTTGAAAAAGAAGAGAAAAAAAAAAGGACGGCGAGGAATGACACCATGCATGACCACAATTTGGACTGTCTTCATTTTCCCTTATCCCAGGCCCTCATCATGGTGCCAAGAAATAAACACCCGCACAGCACACAGTTCCTGAGGCAGGTAGCGTGGCCGCACACAAAGAGGCATGGCCCACTTTTGGCCAGTGTTTCACGTGTGGGGGTCTGCGTGAAACCATCGAGTAAACAGAACGACCCATATACCGACCAGCCCCCTGCATCGCTCTGGCAATGAAATGGCCCCGTCCGCGGATGCGTGTGGTCATGGACGCTCTCAGATGCCCACCGGAGCTTGCACCATAACTACGCATTTCCTCAGTGTCCGTGCCTCTTCTTCGGTAAAGTAACTCGAGGGACTCGAAAAGTCACGGGTGCCATTCGCGGCAGACGACGAGCAGCACCAACCATCGCGTAAATATACAACCCAACATAGCGGGCCTGTTTGAATAAAAGAAGCGTACACAGGCGGCCTGACTGCGAGTCGACATTGCACGAAGGAAAATGTAAGCGGGAAACGGGAATGGGGGAGGGGGCGGAGGAAGAGGAACGTAAACTACCGCTGAGCAGCAGCGCTTTGCGTGATATACTAAAAAAAAAAATAAGCCAAGGACCGAAGGACGCCGTATTACCGCTAGCCGGACGTTGGCATGAGGTAGAACTATGCTTTCTGCCGTAGAGTCGTTCTCCGGACTCCATCCCGGGCTAGCCTATATACGAGAGGTGTACACGGAAAACGTAGCTGGGGCGAAAGAGCCGGCCGCGCAGCGAATGCTCGCGGCAGTATATATAGTAACCCTCTGGGGGACTCCGTGATACACGAGGGGGCCCCCGTATGAAGTGAACGCGCGTTAGCGGGCCAGATAGCCGCCGGTGGTGCTGCGAGTACGGTAACTTGGCCAAGCAAAAACAAACAAAGAAATATAATGCGCTAAGAAAATAATAGCCAATGAGCGTTCCATAGGTTCGCGAGTCGCCCATTCTTTTCTCTCGATTCCTTCGCAAAAAAAAAAAAAAAACAAAAACAAAAAAAGAACATACTAATAGGAGAAAGAGAGCGAGAGGAGAGGTTACAAAACGTAGCGTGCGCCCTGAACGAAAACGCGCAGTTACGTTAAAGCTGATAGCAGTAGAGTACGCTGTACATGCCAGCGAACAGAAAGCACGGACGGGAGGATGGAATGCAGCAGTAGCATGTGTCTGAAGCAAAGGTATATGTAGCAGCATCAGTGCGGGCAGCAGAAAGCAGCACCAGGAGCAAAAGTTGCTGCCAGAGGCAGAACAGCTCTCTGTGCTACAGCCTATTGCTCTTTCTCTCGCTGCGAAGGCGTCTTTCCGTTATGCCGTGAGCGCGAACATCGGTCGTAAAAAGCCTCGACTCGACCGCTTGGCTCAGGGAGAGAAAGCCGGCGGCATGCGCTCCGGCGTGGAGGGCGAGCAGACCCGCATTGCAGCCATGCTGGTAGACAAAGCCCGCATCGGCCCTGCACGACTACCGTGGTGAGTCCGCCATAGAGGAACGAAGGAAAAGAGAAACAAAATAAAAAAAAATTATATATGCCGAACACGAAATAAGTTTGCATTGGAGAAAGCAAGGAGTGACGTCACATACCGCCTTGTCCTACTACCTTATGTTCGCAGCAGCAGTGGTAACAAGGAACCAGCGTTAACGCAAGAGCGTGCGTGCGCCCTCAAATCCTTACGTACGCCTCTCCTCTGTCTGATTACATCGGGCTGTCTTTCGGCACGACATCACGCACTGACGCGAGCCGTGAATATTGCGTTGCTTTTTCCACTGTTCTTTTTTCCTTCAACCATGCTGACGACCCACAAACTTCACCCCGAACCCTTTCGTCTTAACGTCCCCCTACGCCCTTCCTACGTCGCCCTTGACGTCCTTGCCGTCTTGCACGTACAACGCAAAATAACAAATCTTGCACACAACCCAGCGGAGACGTAGCTGAAGCTTAGGTGAATTAGATGGCACTGTAATGGTGCATGCCGTCCCCATACGCATTTTCTTCGTGCTACGACCACTGTGCCTTTCTTCCTTTCAACAGTGCCACGTCCGTCACAAAGTAACGTAGTACTGTTGCCGTTCCTGCAAGGTTTCTTTTTTGTCTTTCTTCCAAGGAGCTTACGTAACCACTCAAAGCAGAACGTCGGCACGTGAAGGGTAAGCAGACTTGCCTCCTGTCTTTTTCTTCGTTTTCCGCCTGCCTTGCGGCTGACTCGAAACGTACTCGAGTGATACTTGAAGATTCCGCAACCTAGGCGCGAGATGGTAATCAGGGGAAGAAGCGGCCGATTGAAAGTTCTGGCACATGTCTCATGCCAGTACATTCTGTCTCATGCGTTCATAAAAAAATAAAGTTCAGCCCTTATTCGCATCCGCCTGATTTCGCATGAGACCACTGAGTACAATTCAATCTGCTGTGTGCTGGCGCTAAAACAGGGTAAAGCGTCCGAGGTGTGAGTACTTAAAAGGATTTAAAAGAAAGGAATACAAGGACCTGTATGTATTTCGCTTTCTTTTGACGTCCAATAATTTTTATGCTATTTGAAGAGAACGAGCTTACCTGAACAGCGAAAGACTCCCGTATTAAATCCTGCCATTTCAATTTTCATGAGAGGAAGATCGGTCGGAAAAGTAAGATAAATCAGAATACTTAACAAAAGCATCACACGCATTTTACTGTGGCTTCACCACAGGACAGTTTTGTTTTGCAGCGAAGTTTATTTACTATAGTACGGTGAAGAGAAATGAGAAAATACGCAAGTATTATGAGTAAACGTCTCACTATAGTACATTCCGGTGCCGCCTCCAGAAGACTAAGTGGCTACGGGTACTCCATAGTTAAATACCGTACTGTTAAGTGGGCAGGGGGCTCGCCGAAACACCTGTATGCTGGGGTCGTATAAGAACGGCTGCCTGCTGTCGTGGACAGCCGATATTGTATGCGAACACCACCCGGTAGGCTCCGACTTTGGAGGTCCCAACCGAGGGACCACCCTGTTTCTAGCTTTGATCCACCCGCTGCCTCTGAGGGGCTCTGGAAAACGTGCACCACCCACTTTCCTAGAACATCAGGTGCTCTCCTGATGCCTCCGTTTGATATAGCAATATTATATTTATTTTCGCATGCTGAACAATATTATCGCCGCACATGTCTGCATTCTTGTCAAGCTCACTAAAATACATTTCTCGTTATGTCTTCATGGCCGGGAACAAAATTCTTTACATGTGCTGAGCCACAATATACTATAGTCAAAGAGACACCAAGGCCGGTCGCATAAATATTTATCATTCTGACTCCTGTTTGCGAGCGAACCGCACCGGTTTTGTTGTTTACTTGAACTTTAAAGCAGACGCAATTGCGCGACAAGCGCCAATGTTAAACTTTCCCTCGCTCAAGATGTAAACTTGCACCGTAGTTTTGCAGCCATGACTTCGCAAAAGCGCACAACATACGTTAAAGGGCGCACGTTTTTCTCGTCCTCATTCGCGTAATGATATTACTTTTTTGCTTTGTAAGACTTGTACTTTGAACCTTGGTGTGATGCAGCCCCAGTTGCTCGAATATTTGAAAAGCAACAACGCTGTAGGTGGATTGTCAGTGACAGCTGCAGCTATTGCTTGCTTGAAAGTGGAAGTGGGAACGCTTTGATGCGCTCCAAGAACGTACATCGTTGTGTTCTCTCCGAAATGAAAGAAACGAATTGCCTCTCCGAGCAGAATTAGTTTTTCCGAAGCTACCTTTCCCAAGCAAGTCCGGAGCACGCACGCCAACTGGTTTGTATTCCCGTCACGAGACCCTACATCATCGCAGCGAGCCGGAAGAAAATAAATAATTAAAAAGCGTCACAACATACGGCACTGCGTTGGAGACGTAAGTCAACCAGCCAAGTTGGAAAGGAAGCAACAAAGCATCTGAAGCTGTTCACGTATCGAATTCTAAAGAAGCGCTTTTGCCTCACACCAGCAAGCGTTCGAGGTCGCAATTTTCTCGCGCGCAACAGATACATGAAAGGGCTTGCCATTTGAGCCGACTCTACGCTTCGCTACCTCGGGCAGCATCGGAGAAAATTTTGCTTCAAGCGTGACCGTTTTTGCCAAGTGGAGCACCCGCATAGTGCGACCTGCGAAACGGAAGGAATGTATGATTCCTAACGAAGTTTAGGGGCGCGGGGAAGGAGGTCGTGTTCATTACAAAACTTGGTTCTCCTGCGGCGAGTTTGTAATTTCCGTTGGTTATAATTGCGCACACTCTAAACCGTACTGTAGACAAAAGAAGCGAGATACGATATATTCAAAGGTACGGGAGCTCTTGCGGCATCCAGTCGAACTCCTCTCAAAGCCGTGGTCTGTGCCAGTCGGCTGAGAAAATTATTCGGTGCCGTTTCTCCGAGTGCTATATATATCGCAATAAATGCCTGCCGTATCACACACACACACACACACACACACACACACACACACACACACACACACACACGAATGCGAAGACGTGGGATCGTTCCCCAGCTGCGGTAAGTTCTCTTTTCATCCACTTTCATTTTCATTGATTTATCATTCATTTATTTCATTTCGCAAGTGCAAGTTATTTCCCTTGTGTTGGCCTTGGTGTCAGTGTTTGTTGGCTTCTTATGATATGCTTAATAAAAATCGGGATTCTCGGTTAACCCGCTTTCTTCTCGTTTATATATATATATATATGAAGACATCACTCTCAATAACATAACTTCAGTCGTCCTGCCCCCGCAACATAAACTGGCTTCTCAACGAAGACGGCAGCTGTGGCAACACAATGCATGAGCCTGTGAAGACTCTACAAAGCGGCGAAGAAAAAAAAAGAGAGAGAGAGAAGACATTCTGCAAGAAACACAGCTGTGAAAAGGAAACAAACAAAAAGTGCCGACGTCGGTAAACAGTCAACAGGATCTAGCAAGAACGGCTTTAATGGGATGCAGAGCGGAAGAGCTACGGCAAAGAGCGCAGCGGGGAACGTGAGAGTGAAGAAGAATCGAGGAAGAAACGAAAGAGAGTTCTCGGGCCAAAATGAGGGTCGCTTCCCAGCGGTGCGCATAGGACAAAGTAGGCCGCGCGACTCGCCGTTCCCGCACGCAACCCGAGCCCCGGTGCAGCACCGCTCTCAGAATTTAATCTCGCGGCTGAACACAGCTCCTTAACTGTTCTCCAGTTCAAAAGCTCATTGCTGCCAGCGCCGCTCCTTTGCGTCGGCGAGCGAGCGAACGAGAATGGCTGGGGGGGACTCTAGAGAGGCAGCGCCGACTGAACGCTGCACCCCCCCCCCCCCTCCCCTAATGCAGAACTGGCGTGCGACGAGGGAAGGGGATTATAGCGGTTGTGAAGATTATAATGGATTATAGTGGAAAAGCTAGTCGGCGATGATGATAACGACAGTAATAATACTGGTACTCGGCGAGAGAGAGAGACAAAAAGCTCAGAGGATGCCACGCCGCGCGGCAGTAAGAGGAACGCGTGAGGAGTCAGTCTTGCTAGAAGTGTAAAGAGAGAAAAAAAAATGAGCTAAAATAAAAAAGTTAGGCAGTCTGGGAGTGAGCGGAAGGCGACGGAATATGGAAAGAAGAAAGAGTGGTTCTTGCATAATAAGAATTGAAAAAAAAATATATATATATAGAAAGAAAAAAAAACGTTCGTAGAAGGCACTCCACTCCCTCTGCACGTTGGCGCTTTTCCCATCACCTTTCCGGCGTTATCGCGCGTCGGCATGCAAACCGGAGCGTATATATGCGCTCTTTGGTTCGAAATGCCGAGAAAATTTTTCTTCCTTCTGCGTCTCTGCTCTTCCCGTAGTAGTGCGCTCATCGCCTGCTTTCGACGTAGCTGCGCCTCCATCTGTCTACTTTGCTCTTTTTTCTTGCGATCTATTCCTATCTGTCCCTATAGTTGTCCTGTATTGTGCCATGTAGTCGATTCTTCTATTTCGCATAGCGTGGGACAGGAAATGGGACTACAGAGACCTCGAAAAAATTTGCAAAGAACAGTTCCCAGAGTTTGTCATTGCATGCCGGCAGGCATAAGTTGGAGCGTTTAGATGTTTGGCCAATCGGCCGTGGTTATGCATACCTGATCCGGGGCAAAGAAAAAGAAAGAAGAAAAAAATTTACACGCGATAAGAATAGTTGTTATTAGAGAAAATGAAAGGAAAGGAAGGAGAGATGCTCGCACTTTTCTGCTGGCTCTTTAAGAGTTCTGGAGGCGTAAAACAAAGTAATTTTTGTAACGTTACTTAAAAACTTTAAAAACTTTCTGTAGTTTGCAGCGACAGCCAGGAATGAAAAAAGCGAAAAAGCAAGCGAGCTGATGAGAAGGCCGGCTTGTAGCTTTTGCACATTTGGCAGAGGGTGCTAGAGAGGCGAGGCCCAAAAGCTCAGGGTCGAGTTCGTATCGTTGAGAGTCATTCACTTCTAAGTGCTGTTCTAGATGCGTCGCCTCAACTATCTAAATAATAACAATAATATTAAAGAAACGATGAGACACGGTTGCTTTCTTGTGGTAGGTCGCGTCGACGGACTGAATGAATCTGGGATTTTCTATATATTGAGTAAATGCATTGCGGAATATTCAGCCTGAAAGTGCACTACTCTCGGGACCCCTGGGGCTATAAATAACGTTAATGCAGGAGAGGCGGAGTTTGTATGTTTCTTGCGCAGAGACGTTGGGCTGAATTTCGTAGGAGATCGCGCTAGCGCGAAGTTATAGTGAGAGCACTTCTGCCATTCCTGTTTTCTCATGTGCCGGTATCTAAAGAAACAGTGACAGCGACGTGGAAGGAGAGGTCGTAATTCAAGACGTGCAGGTTCCACCTCCTGCTATGGGATTCTTTGTGGGACGGGATGCACTATGGAATTCGGGAGCGATCGCGTGACCACCCATGCAGTCACGCAAGCCAAAGGGAGCTGGGCCGCTCCAACGGCGGCCTCTTCGCCGTCGCATTAAGTATCGTGCACTACAGCTTGGAGATAGGGGGAGCCACACTCTACGTGACAGGCTAAAAATAAAAATAAATAAACAACACAACAGGAATGCAGAAGTTAGTTCTCTTGAAAAGCAACGAAGGTGCTGGGGTGGTGTGGCTGCAGATGTTTTCAATTTATCAGGCTAAGTGGTTTTCTTTTTTTTTTTCGCGCATTCGTTCTGCATTACCATAATATATTACGCCACTGCCAGAAAGCGCGATTACCGGGAGGATAGAGTGAAGTCCAGACTAGGACGGGAGCACACCAGTGCTCAGAGAGTAGGAGATAAAGAATGCGACGAGCGAATATTTTAAAACAGCGGCGAGCGAAGTAAAACAAACGGGACGTTAAAGCGACGCTAGTTTGACAGCGAGTGAACGGTCTTCCCGTAGCGGATCCTCGATGAAGTGGTGAGTAGGAACCGACATGCAAGTTGCTGATGAGTGCGATCGCTGCAACGGCTATAACATCGAGGCGTCAACTTTGCCTTACGTTCGGTGGCCGCCTGCGTAGAGGCAAGGGCAGGGTAATAAGGAATTTCTAGAGGAAGAAAAAACGACTGCGGAGGGACGGGGAAACGGCCAGGCGAGGGTGCGAGCGACGAGAATCTCGCGGCACGCGAGCGCACGGCTGTGTACATTCACAATGCCCGCGGCGCCCTGAGCGCTGGCGGGCGCGCGCCTCACTGCCTGCCATAGCAGTTCCAGCACGTACGGATATGTAAATGACTCCAGGCCCTCAGGGTGCATGCGGTGCTCCACGCGTACTGCTGCAGTCCCCGACTTGCCACGAGGGAAAGAACGTGAGGGAGGAGAGGGGGGATATAGAAATTGAATTTTAAAGTAAGAACGGATGATTTCGATTCGCTAGCTTCGCGATATTTTTCTTCCTTTTTATGTTCTTTCTTATACCAGAGTTTGCCATCTCTTTATAGATTGTCTCCATTTTTCCGAATTTTTAGGAACCATTTCTTAAAGAACACAGGCTGTCAGCCCACGACATTGTGAAGACGAGGAAAGAAGGAAAGTTTTCGGACTCAGAACGAACACAAACACGGAAGTTCAAATAACCATATAAAGAAAAACAATTTGTGGCTAACAGAAGCACAATGACGCCCACAAACACGCGCGCATAAAAAAAAAGAGATAGGTTGCTTCTGTAGTTATTCTTGCCTCGGCCGCTGCCTCTTTCGAACAGAGAGGGTCACACTTCCGGCATTTCTTATCCCCGGAGAGTCTGCAGCCCACTGGCTGCATGCTCCTCCGCCGTTTCTCTTTGGAGTTAGAGCTCTCGGGAGAACTGGGTGGAGAAAAGGCGTCGACGGGCGCGGAAGGCATCTCCCCGTTTTAAAGACTTCCTCCGGCTGCCTTTGTTTCTGAGCATTGCCGCGCATAAAGTATGCGTGAGCGCCACGAACGACTTCCCCCGCCACCCTCGAGCTACTTACGTTTTTTGGCCGAGTGTGTGCCACAGTCGACACGCTCCTAAGCCTCTTCGTGGCCTGTGGGTAACGTATCGCCTTCATCGCCGATACAATGGACGTTAAGTTGAAAATTATGCCGAGCCGCGTAGCCAATGAATATCCGGCCCCGCTTCCGTCATACCGGGTCGCAGTCGACTGGAATGCAGAAGAAGCGACTCGCGTCCGGGTCATTCGAATCGTGTTCAAAGAAAGACGCGCGTCGTTTTTTTTTTTTTTTTTTTTTTCATCAGGCGCGTCAGCTCGTACTTTACGGAGCGTTTAAAACACCCGGATTCTAGCCTGACCACTTTAAACCGGATTGCCAGTATTTTTTTCTTGTTTGTTTCACAGTTCGCATTAATAAACAAAAATATTTGGTGTCATACGCCTGTCGAAACAAGGTGTAGACGTACGTAGACGGCGGTGGGGAGCTTGACGTCAGAAGAGTATCTAAAATTTGTACATCATTCTGGGTTTGCCTTCCAAAAGCAGTTAAACAACCCCCTCCCCCCCCCCCCCCCCCATCCCTGCAGGTTCGTAGACTCAATTCATCCATCGGGGCCCGCTGCACTCGGCCAATCGCCATATTACAACATTCTCTTTTTAATCAAAGTTAAACATTCGGCAGATAACTGCCTGGTTGGGGACAATTGAAAAAGAAGAGAAGGAAAACTCCCACAAGGTTCTTTTTTTTAAATCCTGACATTTTGGAGCCCAACTGGCTCCTTCTTCAGGGGTGAGATGGCGGGAAGCGTAACAGTTCCTAGATGCGTTTTTGGCGCTTTGACAGGTGGGCGGACACGCGCGCAGACACTGTTTGTAGACCTTGAGAGTAAACGGCGGGAATTATACCTGGCGAACGATTGATGGTACCCGACGTTTCCTGGATGTGCCAGGATTCCAAAAGTAGCCGCCGGCGGTGGTTTTCTCTCTACAAGATGGCAGTGACTTCGGGGCTAATCTGGTGATCAAAAAGCTCGTGGTGTTCTGCCACAGCACTGCGTTTTCTGTTTAACTGGCGAAGTTGATTCTGGTGATGAAGAATTTTTTTCGGGAAGTTTTTAGCCTCGCCAATGTACGATGGACTCGCTGCGGTTGCTTAGTGCTTATGGTGTTCGGCTACTAAGCACGAGGTCGGGGGATCGAATCCTGGCCACGGCGGCCGTATTTTGATGGGGGCGAACTGCATAAACGCTCGTGTACCGTGCATTTGGCGCACGTTAAAGAACCCCTACGCGATCAAAATTGGTCCGGTCTCCCCCACTACGCCATGCCATTAATCAGATGTTGATTATGGCGCGTAAAACTCCCGAGTTTTTTTTTAAAATTTATGATGCGGGGCATTCCATTCAAATAGTATTGTACACTATGCCATGTGCCTTTTCAACAGGAACGCGGTCTTTTGGACAAGCGAGGAGGCTACCGACTGTAGTGAGAGGCTAGTGAGCGACGCCAACCACTGGCTAACGGGCTAACGGTTCACTGACGCCTTGAAGGAGTGGCATCAAGATACGATGCCGTTTCGTGGGCACTGTGCTGGTCGAGTCAGAAGAGCCATGTAAGAGGACTTCGTCTAGACATGCTGAAACGCGGTCAGCGTGATTCCACTCATAACAGACAGTAATTAAGCCGAACATAACTGGAAAGAACGCAATATGTAAGCGCTTACTATCGTAAGGTACATAAAGAGTCTCGCTCTCTCCAACACTGTCCAACAGTGAGTGGACCGATGGCCACCGCACGACGCAAAGGTGGTCATCGTTCCCGGGAGGTCTAGGCTTATGCGGAATAAATAACGAGTTTTTTTAACGGAATCGAAGTTAAATGGTAACTTCAAGGCATTTTAAATTGTGCCAACTCCGTAGTCACTTTAGAGACTGTAGAGATTGCCCAGTTGGTGAGATTGCCCGGTCTCTGTTGCCTGCCAGCGCATGACGCAAGTGCGAGATGACACAAAAAGACCGTTAGTTTATAGACTTGGAAAATTTCAGGACGTGGATGGAGAAACTTTACGGCTACGCCAGCATAATCACAAATCTTCTTGCTTGACCTCATTCAAGTTTGTCACTCTGGATTAAGTGGTTAACCGGAAAACATTCCTGCTTTTTTTGAAGAGCTATTCTCTGTTTTATTGTTACGGAGCAATCATAGGCTTTGTACAGCTCGCACCTGACGACACCCGTTCTTCGTACACATGGGAGAACGTTAGTACCAAAGAACAGTATCACTCCGCCGAAATTTCTTATTCTTCTCCAGCCCCTTTTAGCCGCGACATACAGCAACATCAATATCGAGGGTATAACTTGCGCTAACGTTCTCTATTAAGGAAAGGCCACAATTTAGTGATCACCACTGATAAGTTGCCTCGATCAAGACCACATGTTTTGCTACGTGGAATATGCACTAGAACCGAAGCGTAGAGCCTCGTTAACTGCGCCGAGCAGACTCCTGGGAGGAAACGCACTTACAGGCCATTGAGCGCCTCATACGGTTCATTAGCTTTACTTCAGAAGGCACCACTCAAGCGTTACGCCTTAAACACCTCGCCCTAGGCAATCCAATGTTCGTCGTAGAGCATTGTCTTTTTTTTTCCTTCTGCTTTTGCTCGAGCTTGCGCATGATGGTACGGGGGTCACTTTTCATACATGTGTGCGCGACACGGACAACAGCTCCAGCTTTTATATAAGGATACTATGTATTACTAAGAAACAAGAGCTAAGCCTTAGAGGGCGAGAAAGAAGAATAAAGAGAAAAGGCAGAGGGGCTAACCTGATCGCGATGTCCGGTTTGCTACCCTGCGCAGGAGGAGGGGGAAAAGGAGGATAAAGAAGAAGACAAAGAGAGAATACAGTAACATCAGGGAGAGCACTACACATGGACAAAGAAGTTTTGGAGGTCACTGATATTGTGGACAAATACTAGGATATCTGGTTAATATGGCATTGTATGCATATGGAATGCATATATGTTAGACACTGAATTCACTTTTCTATGTTGTGACATTTTGTGTATGTGCACTGTACCTGTAAATATTGTGACATTTCTTCTGTATTTCTCTATGGTGAAGAAAACCCGCCGTGATTGCTTAGCGGCGATGGCGTTGCGCTGCTAAGCACGAGATCGCGGGAACGAATCCTGGCCACGGCGGCAGCATTTTGATGGGTGGTAAAATGCAACAACGCCCCGTGTACCATGCACTGGGTGCAAGTTAAGGAACTCCAGGGAGTCGAAACAAACCCGGAGTCCCCACTACGGTGTGCCTCAAAATCATATCGTGGTTTCGACACGTAAAACCCCCAATTTACTTTTATGATGAAATTTTGGGCTGCGACGATTTATTGAAGCGCATTGTATAATCTTCCTGTGTTACCACTTTTTCTCGCGTGACATTTCGTGCAACTCTTATATACGTATAGTGTTTCTCGCCTTTGCATATATACAGTAAGGTCATTTTAAGCAGTATGCTTAATACCCTTCACAACGACCCTTCATCCCGCTACCGAGGGTGGAACAGGTGCCTGTTCCGCCAGTGTTCCTGACACATGGGAGTTGTTTATGTCACCTATAGTGCATTAGTCCGCAACAGAGAAAGAAAAAAGAGGGTTTAAAGTAAGCTTAATTTGAGCAAGGCCAACCCCATCAACTTCAGCCGGAGGCGGCCTCCCTTTCTTCCAAAACTCTTGCTTTAGTTGGGTGATTCAGCATGGTTGTTCATGTGCGCTGCTTATTGACTTGTGCTCGGTAAACGTGTAAGATCTGGCCACTTTTCCTTACTTTTCTGGTGTGTTCGCTACTTCTATGAGCACCGTAGACCAGGCGTCGCCTGCCACCTGGATGTGCGATGATGTAGTACATGCGCGCGTCATGATAGGAAAACAACCAACGAACGCTTCTGATGTATGTCGTCTCTGTTTCTCTTCTTGACAGGAAGAAGGATACAGAAAGCGAATGCCGTACCTGCAACTCGGAGACAACGCAAACTCTCTCGACGGCGATCGCACCATAGGCCACAGAATCGGGGAGAATCACGCCACGCTAGCGCGCACATAATGGCGCGTGCTCTCGTTCCCGCATCACTGCGCGCAACTGCGCCATGGCAGCAAGTTTCGAGCGAGGGCTAAATGGCAGCGAACTATGAAGACACGGGATCTCCTTAAGTAAAAAGGAGATCTCAGCAAATCTAACAAGCTGCACGAGGAAATGGCACAGAAAAAATGCAACGAGCTGCGCCGGGTGCCGGGTTTAACGGTCAGTGGTATAATTCACGACTAGGAGTCGACTGCGAGACCAGCTGGCCAGAATAGCTATGGCTGTGCGTACAAAACAGGCGCGTGCCTCCAGGCATTTGCACTACTCTCACTTTCTCCACAGTGAGGCGTATGAGGCTATCGAACACCATGAAGCTCTACAGAGCGTAAATATTCCGGCACGCCCGCTTTGTGTTCGACGATGGTGCTCTTTTTAACGACGTCTCCCTTAGAAAAAAAGACAAGAGCAAGAATCAGAAGTGATGGTTATTGTAGTACAAAAATATTTTAATGCTTATTTATTGTGGAGTCGATATTAAATGTTGCCACGGCGAAAAAAGCTTCTGCGAAAACGACTCCCAATGACCTGATGGCTTCCTGGTGCTTGCAGCTGCACCGTGCCCGTCTTGTAGTCAGCAGCAGTTATTTTTCTATTACACTCTGAGGAAATTATTCTATCGCGCGTTCATCTTTCTTTTTTTTTCGCGCATGTTCGAATGCCTACAAGACAGACGCCAATATAAGAAGTAAGATTGACTGCCACGCAGTACTCTATTTCCGCCCCCTGCTTCTGCTCTCGAGCCATCATGGGTAAACGTTTTCAACAGTTCCAGATGTGAGAGATGGTTTTAAACAATATTACAATACAGTCTTCCGAGTCGGGTCGCTTTTTTCGCTTTCCGTAGCTTGACGTTAAGCACCAAGAAGGCTTTCTTCCTTGCTTTGTTTTCTTCCTTCTTTCTTTCTTTTTGATGGTGAATACATCATCAGAAAGGCCATTAAAAATACATTGCTCGGTAGATTTTTCGGGTAGCCGCCTTTAAAACGGCTCGCATACGATGATTTTACTGTATCTTCTGGAGGGTGGAGGAGAACAAAAAGCAACATAATTCCAGACATAGCTGTGCCCTTTTACTTGCGAGAGAAAATCATAGGCTTTACCAAGGTCTGAAGTATGTGCACCTTGCTATGACATGTTCATGAACGTGCACTTGAAGCGGCCAATCGATCGAAAAGAACATATGCGTCAGCGCCATTGTGGGCAACAGTGAACTGGATTCGTGATCGAAAGTGCTCTCAGTCACAGCTTCATGCGACGATGCTTTAGTTGTTTTTAGATTCGATTCGATTCGTGTGTGCGCGCGTGTGTGTGCGCGTGCGCGTGCGTGTGTGCGTGCGCGTGTGCGCGTGCGTGTGCGTGTGCGTACGTGTGCGCGTGTGTGTGCGCGTGCGTGTGCGTGTGCGTACGTGTGCGCGTGTGTGTGCGCGTGCGTGTGTGCGTGTGTGCGTGCGCGTGTGCGCGTGCGTGTGCGTGCGCGTGCGCGCGTGCGTGTGCGTGCGCGTGTGCGTGCGTGTGTGCGCGTGCGTGCGTGTGTGCGCGTGCGTGCGTGTGTGCGTGCGCGTGCGTGCGTGCGTGCGCGTGCGTGTGTGCGTGCGCGTGCGTGCGTGCGTGCGCGTGCGTGCGTGCGTGAGTCCGTGCGTGCGTGCGTGAGTGCGTGCGTGCGTGCGTGCGTGAGTGCGTGAGTGCGTGCGTGAGTGCGTGAGTGCGTGCGTGAGTGCGTGAGTGCGTGCGTGCGTGCGTGCGTGAGTGCGTGAGTGCGTGCGTGAGTGCGTGAGTGCGTGCGTGAGTGCGTGAGTGCGTGCGTTGTTTCGAGCAATACTATATAGACGATAAATGGTGTTTGCCATCCAAGGCAAGATGACAACTCGCGTCCTCGAATATACGCGTAGAGAAGGGAATTTTGCACTTATCGCGCGCACCCTCTTTTAACAACAGAATAAAGAGTCAGTGCCCGACATTTCCGACATCAACTGCGTCACAATGTTGTAGAATAAAGTCGCTAAAAAAGTCATCCATCTAAAGGGTAGATGTATCCGAGGAAGCTTTTCTCGGATGCCATAGAACAACTGCCAGTTCTTCGGCCCTTCTGTCCTCTCTTTCTGAGTAACCGCCAACAGGTGAAGCTTGCTTGTTTACTTCGCGTCACTCGCACGACCTCCTCCGCTGCTCAAAACAAGGCTCTGCACAAACACACGCGCGCCACCCAGACGTATCAAGCGCCAGCATCTACGGTGATACGTGCTCGCCCTCCGGCCGTGGAGGAGCCACCGTTATTATAACCTGCAACGTCGAGCCGCTCCCCGGCTGCCACCGTTGCCGGCCGGGCGGTTCTTTTACTCGGCGAAGCCTGTCACATCCGCGCGTGATGGCTGCGTTTAGCGTTCGCGCATGTACTTGCGTTGTTGCTGTGTTTGTTGACTTCCCCTGGCCTGCCACTCCCTTGCCTTCTTCCACCCGAGTCGCACTCCGCACACCAAAGGCAGGCTGGTCAGCGCCGCTCTTACCACGCGGCCGGCATCATTAGCGACAGAGATTTGTGCAGAGGAGCCCGGATTTGCGCTAATCCACTCGGAGCGGACGTTTTGTCATCCCCAGCAGCACCGCATTCCCCTCCATCCCTTTTCATCTTCCGTAGCCATGCAGTTTCTCCCTATGAGACACCCTTACCCGGGTGCCTGGGGAAACGGTTTGCTGTGGTTTGACGAGAGGGGCACGAAGCGAACCACTTCCGTCCGGTTCGCCTTGTTACCGCGTCTATATGTGGCAAGCAGCCTCGCAGTTTTTTTTTTGAAACAAATGGAGAGATCGAAACGTTTCTTTTGGTGCAAGAATTGCGTGTGATATGTTGAATACCATTTTTATTATTTCTATAGCCTAATGAATGGCGTACATCGCCAAGTTTTTCAAGTCGTACAACCAATTAGATGGGCTAACAATTATTCTTATTGGCAGGTTGTTACAATACATTTTGCAGCCGACTTCAGATTTTGCCGTATGCGACATCAAGAAATGTATGAACCCATCGTGCCAGTGCGTAAAGCGTGAGCTGCATAGTGGTGCGGTATACGCTATAAAGAATAAGATCACTTTTTGTAAGTTGAAAAATGAAACGAGCACAGAACAAAATAATTGTCGGCTGAGACCCGCAAGAAGTCCAAACCATAGCTGCAAAACGCAAGAGCAGTAGTGGGCTCGGCGATGACAACACCGCGGATGACGACAGTGACACAACGAGGGCAAATATGCTGCAACAGACAGGGATGACGATGATGAAAGCATGACAATAATAACGGCACGGAGGACGGTGCGACGATTTTCCCGTCGTGGACACGGGATCCAATTGTAGGTGCTTCTTTTGTCGATGAAACATGATAATGATAAACATTGTGATGGTAGAAGTGGTATTTCTCTGAAAGCTATCAATCGGACCTTTTGCAGCTACCACAATAGAAGAGGATGCTACATTCTTCATCTGACATTTAGGCTTAAGGAATGTTCGGTTGGACCATGCAGTAGGCATAGATAACGGAGCGATCATAGCTCAATCTCTGCTACTATGTAGTCTTCTTTTGTTTCGTTTTGTTCAGTGATAGCATAAGTACGCTTGAAATTGAGAGGCCCCTGAAGACAACGCGAATTTCAGACGGCGCACATGAATGGAAAAAGTACTTCTTGCCAAGGCCTAAAGTCCATTTTTGGCGACACATAATGATCGCAAAGCACCCAGTATCAGATCTGAAAGCAAGAATGTAATTAATAATTTTAGGCTATGATTCGCGCACGGAGTTCGCCCACTAGACTTTAATATATATGGTCAATGAAGTAGTTTAGTGAAATATAGGGGGTAACAACGAAGAAGTGGCTCTTCTGTGAAACCCCCTTTTCTACTGCTCTTACTTTACGAGTATTAAAGCGAAGAGTATTAAAGGTTTACTAACCTCGTAGAGCCGAGTTTCGCCGTCGCCACGAATTTGACCTTCATTTGACCGCAGCTACACCGTAGCCTTGGCAACGCATCACGTGACTCCGTGCACCAAGCTCTGCCGCCACCGCCGCCGGCTTGGCGCATGCGCGCTCCGCAGCTGGCTCGCCGCCTGACCACGTGGTTCGCAGCGCGTCTGGCTAAAAGGAGCGCCGCGCTCGCCTAGTCAGTGTGAGTTTGGCCATGAATGAGGGCGAGGCCGGGCCGTTTTCTCTGAGCGTTCAAAGGGAGGCTTCGAGCCGTCGTCGCCAAGCGGCGTCTGACCACTCCGCGGGTATCGCCCAGCAAACTGCTTCACTGGACATAATCCGGAATGCAACAGGCGTTGCATCGTCGAGGTCAATGTAGCGACCGCGTTCGCGCCCTGTCCGTTCGCGCTTCGACGCTGCGCATGTTCTCGGCGTCTCTGCCTGTCTAGCACTTGCAGTTTGCCTGTGGGACAACAGGCGTCGCACCGTCGAACGATGCGCGTCTACCCAAGCCTAACCACAGTCATGTCTAGCCACCGGCCTAGGCAGAGCCGTCATACCTGGCTTAACGATGATTGTATACCTGTAAGTACAATATTTACAGCTAAATTAGAGGTAATCGAAGTGAAATTAAGACCTAAAGGAACACTAAAGGTTAATATTAAGTTAACGTGGACTGTTGAAATACCATCCCAGAAACCTCGAAACGCGTGTTTCATGCGAAGAAGAGACTTATTTAAAGAGCAAATGCGTTCTGAAGCGCCCGCGTACCTCTAGCGCAGTTCAAATCACCCGCCCGCCGATCGAAGAGTGGTGACGTCATGGTCTCATGGTGACGTTGCACCGTCGGTAAATAAAACGGCACCCGCAGACGGCGCTACGGCTTTTCTGCGCAAAACGCAAACGCGCGGCCAGAAACAGAGCCAAGACAGAGCCGACAGCAGCGCGAAAGCGGAACTATGGTGGCTAGCGAAAGGGGAAGCGCGCGACGATAAGCTGGTTCTTTATTTTATGACGCCAACTTAGACGCTCGTAGCAATGGACGACCCTGACGACGACACATTGACTCGCGATGCTGGGCTCGACTTCAGCGATTTAAGCACTGATGAACGTGACCTGCTGCTGAGGGCTCGCGCTGGCGGCGTCGTTGCGTACTACTACGACGGCAACTGTATGTCATGGCTGTACATATTCACACATTTGTAGCTTTTCCTTCATGAAAAACAAATGCCGCACTCACCGCCCCGACTTCGACCTGCAATTGTTCTTGCACTTCGGAGAATGCAGGCAAGACAGACGGAACAGCGCTACGGGAAAGCATTGCTTTGAAAGGAACTCCACACCACTTCAGTGAGTCGGCGTTGAACTCGTAATCCTCTGGACGAAAGTGCAGCGAGCACACTATGCGATTTTTCGACTCTTTGCCAACACGCTGTGGCAGAGGTACGGCACTTAACCACTTCGAACGGAGAGGTTCACTCGTTGGCACACAGTGATAAGTAACGTTGGATTCGCCGCTGCAACTGCTCTTGGCCAAGTTCCACGGACCGTTCGCGCATCCCACGACATCACATGGACGTGGCATTCTCGCTGCTTGTTCCAAATGCAAGTTTTGCGAGCCAGCAGAACCAGCGCAGCACGACGCGATAACGAAACGACTGAAACTCCAAAGCGCGCGCGGCGCAGAGTCGAGCGAAAACGAAACCTTTCGACCACCCATACTACTAAAGGGTAACGTCAAAATGTTATTTTTTCTTAGAATGGAACAGAAGTATACAAGTAGCATTTTCTTCCGTCTTATAACCTAATGAAATTATCTTTTTAATACGAGTAGTTGAGTACTAGTGAGAAATTATGATGAGGAGTGCCTTCGCCATCGGGCTAGTACTGGAATGCCGCTGGGGGGTCTCAAATCGTGTCATGCATTTACCTCAATTTCTCGGTTACTAAAGCTCTGTTCGCGATTATATTGACGCCTTAGACGTTCTAGAGCATTGCTTTATCACTTTAACTTGACTTCATAATAACCTTTAGTGTCTCTTTAACCAGGCTCAACCAAGCTTTCGCTTTGCATATCTAGGGTTAGCTGAGCTAAGGCGCAGCCATTTTTTTTTTTTTTTGCGTGTTTGCGGGAAGCACCGCTCCCGATACCTTCGGCCATGTAAATGGAATCAGGTAGGCGTCCGGGCAAGACAGACGTAACAGCGTCAAGCGCTCCGAGGAAGCGCAACCACCTCATGAGCGACACAGGCAGCGAGGACACGATGCTGTACTACTATGCTTCTCAAGAAGATGCGTCGTATGACGGTGGCTACTTGACAGTTGTCGGGTAAAAAGGAAAGAGGAGAATCGTCGCTGTTTCCTCGTCATCATCAAGGACGACGGCGATGGCAAAGAACAATGACACGGCTCATACCATCCTCTTCTTGCCCGAGACGCCGACCGACGACTTGAATCCACTAAACAGGCAAGCCATATCTGTCACACTGGAGGCTCTGGTTCCGAGTGAGATTACGGATGTGAGAATTAACACCCTTAAGAATATCCTCGCAGTCGATGTCAAGAATAGAGCAGCGCTGGATATCTTGTGCATAGTCAAAGTGCTGGGCACGATAAATGTTCTCAACATAATACCACAGGACAGCAATACTTTATCAGGATTCATTTATGATGTCGATGAGTCAATCAACGACAAGGACCGGCGAATTTTGATTAAGCCCGCCACAGCGGATGTAACTATTATTTAAATCCATTGTCTTGGAGAATCACGTTGTGCGAAGACAACTTTCAAGGGAGGAAGCTTGCCGTCACACGTGAAAGTTCGATTTTGTCGTCATTCAGTGCGACCTTTCGTTCCGAGGCCACTTCAGTGCCGTAATTGTTTGAAGATCGGCAATGTCAGCGGTATATGCCGAAATTCGACCGTGTACCCAAAATTCTCTGAGCAGCACAGCGCTCATGCTTGCCAAGCGACTGACTTCAAATGTAACAATTGCTCTGGTCCCAATGAAGCATCATCGAAGGCCTGTTTGAGACACAAGAGAGCTCAATGTCCTCAAACAAATGGTGAGAGACGCTTCGACGCACAGAGTGGCCACCGCCAAAGTACGACGGTGTCGTATCGCCCACAGACGATCTTCGTCCGCTATGAATACTGATACCGTCGTAAGAAAGACGCCACTTCCTGCAGCTGGTGCTTCAAGGGTGATCAACCTCACTGACAACCTGGTGTCTGATGACGCAGTGTATACGTCTACTTCTATAGCCTGGCCTGCACTGCCGGCAATAAATCTTTCAGTAGAACAAAGACCGACGGTTGACTACCGACGCACCAATGACGGCACAGATCGGGTGCAAGGTCAAGACAAGCAAGTAATCGAAATAATCAAGTCTCTAATGCGAGTCATTCGCGTGAAGATAAATGACATGCAGACGTCATCTGCTCGGGGTGCAGTGCAAGTGCTGGACGGTCTAGATCCGGTTCTTGCGAGCCTCGAATAGCAAGCACAATGGCTCTATCGCCTCAGCCCTTCGTCAGACAATTCAAGCAAGCGTTCATTATGCAATGGAGTGCCCGTATACTGAAATCTTGTATTGCTTATTTCCGCCTATACGTTTTCGCCAATCGATTCCCCATTATTGTTGTCTATGAACCGAACCTACAGAAACCTGTTCGGCTCTAAGGATATGAACCTTATGTGTCACTGACTCGTAACTACATTAACAAAGTGATCAGTTACATGCGGTGCGAACTGACTTCTGTTGTTGATCCAGTACGGCCTCATGGCAGTAAGCAAAATGTCTATTTGACCGTGAAAAAACAAACTTGCGTTTACTCTATTGGACGCTTACCTTTCTCCATGAAGTCGTTTCGATAGACAGAGACTGAGTGACATTTTAAAAACGACTCCTGGTCCATGCATTTTTGTTGGGGGCTTTAACACACATTGGGGAAATGTCGAGGTAAATTCGAAAGAAAAAAACTGTTTTCTTTTTGTCTGCGACCATGAACTTTACTGTTTAAACGATGACAGTCCTACGTTTCTGCGCGGCCAGACGTACAGCAGTTGTTTAGACTTATCTTTTGTCTCGCGGTGCCTTCACTCGCTGCGTCTATTGGTTCGCTGGTATAGAAACTCATGGAATGGACAACATTCCTAGCTACCTGAAGTTAAATGGGCTAAGCAAATGGATTTCATCAAATTTTCAACAAACGATTGATTGTTACGTGTTTAGATCACTTATGGAAGACTCATGCCACAAATGCTTTTCGTCCGCACTGAAAATTCAGATCGCCAAGGCTATGCAGGATGCTATGGGTTCATTTCGGTCATTAGAGAAATACGAATTTTGAGGCGGAAATACGGAGCCTCCGTGCAATCCGCTGGCGAGCGTAGTGACGGTACAGGCGGACTAAATCGGTTTACGACCTTAGAGAGGCCAAATCCATTCAAAATAAAATTCAGCGTCGCATTACTGCACTGCAAATACAACGCTGGAAATCTTTTTGTGAGTCCGATGATCCCCGTAGACCTCCGTCGGTTGTCTGGAGGACAGTCTATGGACTACGAACAGCTCCTAAACAGCGCGGTCCATTTAAATATCTAGCCCTCCATCAAGGACACCGAGAAGTCGACGTAGCTGAAGATTACTGTGCAAGGATCGCGGGCCCAACGTTCCAGCCTTGCACACCTATTCTTATTGCCCTCCCCTCTCCCCTTGATCACGGTATCTTCGTATGGACGCTCCTTTCTGTATCGAAAAACTGGAGGCCACACTCGCTGGGTGTAGGCGATCTTCGTCACCAGGACCCGATGGTATCACATACTCTGCGCTTGCAAACCTTAGTCAAAAGCCATGGACTTGCACTTCTTGGCCTATACAACACATCATGGTGTGACGGCTTGGTCCCTACGACGTGAAAATCCAATCGCCTTGTTCCACTTCTCAAGCCTGGCAAATATCTATTAGAATTGTCATCTTACCATCCAATAGCACTGGCGTCGTCAAGGGAATGAAGAGAAGATCCTTACACGGCTAGAACGGTACTTCGCATTTTACAACGTCCATCCAGAGGTAATGGCTGGCTTTTGACATGGACGCTCGTCAATAGACAGCGTTATTGATCTTGTAACGTATGTACATTACCAGAAACACTTGAAACGAATTTCGGCAGCCTTATTCCTCGACGTTACAGGTGCCTACGACAATGTAGATCATCATGCGTTTCTGGACGCCTTAGATGCTGCAGGAATTGGCGGACACGTCTTTCGCTGGATACGCAGCTATTTGAATGGAAAATCTTTCTCTATTTCGACTGAAGACGGGCCAACGCTGTCGCCTACTCAGCCCTACCCTTTAAAACCTGGTGCTCGATGGTCTCGTCGATTCGTTAGGGCATACCGTGCAGCTCTCTGTATATGCAGACAACATTTGCATATGGGCTTCAGGAGTGACACGTGTCCAAGTGTGCGCACGACTTCAAAAGGCTAACATACCTATGAACATACTGAAGAACATACCTAAGAAGGCAAGGCCTCAGCGTTCACCACAGATGTGTGCACTCGTCACTTTTACTCGCAAAGCGATGGCCTCGTATGCTTTGCGGATCAATGACCAAAATGTATCACACAGACGAACGCACCGATTTCTTGGTGTCATCATTGATACTGACTTATCTTGGAGCCCTCACGTTTTGTACATGACAAAATATTTGGCTGCCATTGTGGACCTTCTCGCGTTTCTCGGCGGGAAGTCCTGGGGCGCAACTCTACAACCAATGTTGTAACTATATAAGGGAATATTTTTGGGCTTCCAGCGGTACAGCTTACCTGTACTAGGAAATACTTACGCTACAAATATCCGCAGACTCCAGAGTGTGCAAGCCCAAACACTCAGAACATGTCTTGGTCTCTCATAAATTACTTCATCGATTGCGACAGTGGCCATCGCCAGAGACGCTCCTTTGACAGTCTACATTGCTACAGATGTCCCGAGAGCCCACATCCATCTTACTCGGATTCCCTAACCCCATCTTGCTTGCTAGCCAGCAAAGAGGCCACATTCTACATTTGCCAAAAGTATTGTAAGGCATCAGTCCAACTTGCCTTCGAAATTCACGCCTACTACACGATTATCAGGCCCATTGTGGTGTCAGCACCTGCCACAAGTGCAATTTACGATTCCGGACACCAGAAACAAAGCTGCAGTGATGTTGCAAGCTTTGAAGCAAGCAACTTTGAAACACATTTACAACTTACACAGGTCCGGACAACATGCGTACACAGATGGGTCAGCAAAGCTCAACAGCTCTCCTGCTGTCATCATCCTGGCAAAATCTGAAGAAATCAGGTTGAAGACTTCATGTGTTACCACATCGGCGAGTGCGTAGCCCACGGAACTCCGTGCTGTACTTGATTTAATTAATCAGGAATTACCACAACGGACAGTCTTTAGTGATTCTAAGGCAGCCCTTCAGTGCATAGAATGCCCGATGCGCCACAGACAGAATGAAAACTGCCGTCAGAAATTCGACAGATACATCATCGTAGCCATGATAATCTTTCAATGGCTTCAAGGACATTGCAACATCAACGGGAATAACCGCGCAGACGAAGCCATCCGATCTGCACATGAAAATGGCCTAGCTGTCTTGGTTCCGCTTTCTCGAACAGACGCTGCGGCTAGGCTGCGATTGATGTCCCATGAACGTACTTTGCCCCCGCGAGTTTTTCACCATGTGTCCTTTGCGTTCGTTGTGTCCGGACATACGCATGCATCTACCGCCTAGGTTAACACGACGCGAACAGACCATGCTGTACCGTCTTGGGCTAGGCGTTGCATTTACAAACTCATATGTTTTCCTTATTGGAATGGCCAGCAGCCCCACGTGCGACACATGCAGCCGAGATGAGACACTCATTATCTGTGTCTGCCCACGGTATAGTGGCCGGAGAGAAATGATGTGCAAAGTGCTGGACCAATTGGACAATCGTCCACTATCAGAACTGAAAGCTTTAGGTCAGCGCTCCCAAAGAACATTCGCGCTGGAGGCCTTATTAGCGTTACTAAGGTTCCTGCGGCCTACGGGGCTTCACGATAGACTTTAATAGGCTGCTGAGCACGAGGTCGCGGGATCGAATCCCGTCCACGGCGACCGCATTTCGATGGGAGCGAAATGCGAATACACCCGTGTACTTAGTTTTAGGTGCACGGTAAAGAACCCCAGGTGGTCGAAATTTCCGGAGTCCTCCACTACGGCGTGCCTCATAATCAGAAAGTGGTTTTGGCACGTAAAACCCCATAATCTAACGATAGACTTTACGAACGCTGCCCCCTATCACCCCATAGTGTACGCGGCTTATTTGTGCTCGTCTCTCTTTCTCTTTCTCTATCTCCCCATTCCACTCTCTTTCACTTATTATCCCCCTTAACCCTTCCCCCGTACAGGGTAGCCAACCGGAACTACCCCTGGTTAAACTCCCTGCCTTTCTATGCATCATTTCTCTCTCTCTTAATGAAGTATGTTCGTAAAGAATCGAGAAGTGACAAAGCGTGAGGCGCGCGAATATGCGCCGTTCTAGATTCTTTCCTTCTATTGAAAACTTGTCCTCCATCAATTCTTGACCATGCATTTAACTGATCGTTAGAATTTGTCTGTTCTCTCTTTTCTTTGCGTGACCCATTTCAGTGTCGCCTTTTTCATTGATTTATTCTTAACTTTCCTGATACTAAAGCTTACATAGGTATTAAATTAGAAACAACTTAAACACAGAAAAAGAGGAAGGCGGCGCCAATGACGACAACCTGAACGGAAATGACTGCGAGGAAATCAAAGGAATCCTTGCGAAGAGCAACAAAAAAGAAAATATAGATGAAGTTAGTAGCAAGCAGCGCGAACACAAGGAATCGATCACAAAAGTAGAGACGCTGAGAATAAAAAAAAGAAAGAAGAAGAAAATATGACGCATAAAAGCCCGTTTTCTTCCCCGATGATCTGTTGATTCTGGCTGCAGTTTGGTTTCTACCTTGCAGAGGGATACCAACTGATTTGAGTGAAGAACTAAAATAAAAAGAGAAGGAAGAAAGAGAAAGAAAATCAATTCCACTAGAAATGCGCAACGAAGCATCGACGTCATATACGACCATCCACCGATGGCGACGAATAGGGAAAGGTCACCCCTCTGTAACAATACTCGAAGGTAGGCAACAAGACGAAAATCCGTGTACTGTGATACATAAAAAAAAGAAAGAAAGAAAACGAGACCGAAAGTGTAAGCCAGAAGAGGGCCATGGAGAAAGTCACGGTAGAAAAGAGGCGGTGGTCGCCGACTGAGCGCGAATCGTACTTAATCGAGATTTAATCAAAGATCCGTATGGCTGGAGCGGAAGCGAGAAACGAAAGTGTAGCAAAGGAGAAGCAAAATGGCACCACGGGACGACGAAGGAGAAAGCGATCGGGAAGGAAAGAAATAGAGATGATGGGAAAGATAAGAGGGACAACCGACGTGAGTCGGTGGCATTAGGGAGCAGAAAATCCGAGACAGAGAGAACGTTAATATCGGCAACCCTTAACCGGCGGAATGGCGCCATCGGCCACGGCCACGTCACTTAAAACGGATTGCGACACCAAATTCCTCTTTGGTCCCTCCAGTCAGAAGACGGCTTCGTCTCGTATACTAGACTTTCTCTTTTCGTACCGGGCAATCTGCCCACCAACCGCCCAGACGTCTACGGCCCGTTCCATCTGTCGTTCTTATTTTTCTTGGCCTTGTTTCGCTTTGTGGACGCATCCTGAGCCCTCTAACGACTGTCGCCGAGCCCTCGCGTCATAAGACTCTGGAAATCCCTCCCACGTTGTGACGTGCGCAGGCACCTAGACTTCGATTTATTGTTTTGCGTCCTTGGTGGTCCACGCTATCTGAGCATTGCCACTTGCCGCGCTGCTTGAACGCTGCGGGGCGCAAAACAAAGAAAGCGATGCGTATATGTGCCATCCTCTCGTCACCACGAAAGGTATACGTATGTATGCCATTATGTTGGCAAAGAGTGAAGAAAGAAAGAAAGAAAGAAAGAAAGAAAGAAAGGAAGAAAGGGAGACTTGCTGGATGAGGCAAATCGAACAAGGCGAGAAGCAATAAGAGCAAATATAACGTTGTGCAAATGGCGATGAAGACGGCAATGAGACAGGAGGGACGCCCCAAGAACACCGGAAGCGGAAGTGAGCAACCCAAGTAACTGAGAGCGGGGACAACTCGTTGAATTCGCTGTTGCGTTTTCTCATTTTTCCTTTCCTTTTCTTTCTTGTCTTTTTTTTATTCGTATCAAAGAAAAAAATATCAAGCGAGCATCTACACTTCATATATTCAGAGGCGGTTGTGTCGTCCAGACGGCTCATATCGAGTTGGCGGCGACGAAGTCGTTTTTGACGACACCATAGACACCATCTTCGTCGGTTAAGCGAATGCAATCGCCGAGCGCACAGCTGCCGCAGGAGCGAGTGACAGGCGCCCGAGTGACACGTGTTGTCACTAAACAATGGACCAGCAGGACGCTCGCGCACGGAAAAAGCGATAAAGAAAGAAGCAAAAGAAAAGCAACGCAGTGACTTCTACTGCACCAGCATAAAAGAAGATTAGTTCGAGCAACTACATTACGAGCCGCGAAACACATTGGAAATCGATGCATCGGTCCAGCGCCAGAATGAGTGACGCCCGGCGGCACGTGGATCATTTTCTCCTAATGCTTTGTCACTTTCTCCCGCTGTCTTCCGCGTCGCTTGAGGTCGTGCGAAGAGAAAGGGAGAATCCAAGGACAGCGCGAGGCGGAAATAGATGTACGTAGAAAACAGCGTGAGTAATGATTAAGCCAGAATCAAAGGATTATAAAATAACGAAAAGAAAGAAGTCGTGTGCAGAATAGACGTAAAACAAAATTTTTCTTTTTCCACTGTTGGCATGCTGTGTCAATTTCGAACGGATCCACTTTCACTGAAGCAGAGGCGAGTCGCTAATGAAACATTGTTGTCACGTCCCGATCAGCTCGCACATCACGGATTATGTACGTATCTATTGCAAGCAACAGCATGTATCAAAGTGGCGCTTCAGTGAGAATGACTAGACAATTTGACGTCGTGCAATACGTGTGCGTTGTAACAGCGCTAATTTTGTTGCCGCGTTCCTGAGCTCGGCCTTGCCTTCTCCAATTATCTGCCTTCCCTTTTCCCTGCACTATAGGGTACAGACACGCTGGAAGCATTTGTGTTTTACACGTTTCCAGTATTCGCGGTCGACGTCGGAAAACAGGTATACCGCTTACACATGGCCAATATAGAAATCGTGAGTGTTATTACGGATAATGTGATTTCACAGGAAGACACGTAACAAGTCCTAGAGCACGTATATAGGAGTACAAGACACGTGTCACTCACCGCACGCGCAGAAAACGAGCTTGTTGTTAATTGTATCTCAACTTGCATGTTTTGATGAGTGAATGAGCTTGCATTAGAATAAAATCCAAGCCTCTGTGCCAATAGATTAACACAATTATTTTTTTCGCGTCATAGGCAAGATTTGTTGTCGGGTATTGGAGGTACCTAATGATTCGACATGATTTTGACAAACTATGTTTAGGGTTATTGTCAGTATCCTTGCCCGTGTCTAAACTATGGTTCGTATAGCGCGTTGGACAAGCCACTTACGCATGAGCCAATTGAAGGCAGTAGGTCGGTTGTGCCCCCGCGCCTCGAAAGAACTGGCATAAAAACGTCGTTGTCTCTTCCGAGTCGTCGTCGTCGCCGTCACCATACTACAAGAGTCGCTCGGACGTTAGGACGGAGGAATACAACGCCGCAAAGACGACGACAAGATAACAACCGTCCACTTTACGTGGCAGGAAAGCATCCGAAGACAGAACTCCAGGAAGAGAGGCATCGCGGCAAGCTAAACTTGATCTGGCACGTCGTCGGAAATACGTCACACCGGAGGGTCGTTGCGGAGACACTGGCAGAAAACTATCCGGCACGTTGCCGACTTCAAGAAGTCTACGCTGACGGCCTTTACCCGCCATTGCGCCGTGTGTAGCGCGTTTTCTTTTTCCTGTCTCCACCTTAGTTTCCGTGTCTCTCTTTTTTTTTCTTCTTTCTCTTCTTGCAGCATCGCCAGTTTCCTTCGTGTTTTGTGCGCAACCATGGAAAGTAAGGGGCGGGAAAATAAGAGAAAGGTCTCCTGCCGCGAATGGCTGCACGGCCACCGAGCCAAGCACATTCCATCAGCGGTGGCGTTCCCCCGATCGTGCGACGACTTGGGGAGAGAGGTAGCTTCTTTCGTTGCCGCTACAGGAATACACAATCGTAAGCGAAGGAAAAGTAAGTCACTACTGGAAGCGTCGGATACCAAAAGAGTAGGCGTAAATAAATCTCACGATGAGGCTTGTACGGCGAGGGGGCAACGACGAACGGAGCGCCGAAAAGTCGATCATGCAACGACAGGAACACCGTCACGACGGCAGAAAATAAAATAAAAAATAAATACAGAAATAAGGAGGGGAGGGGCGCGAAGGGGGCGTGGTAGCGGCGCCAGTCTGTGTTTCGGGCTGGTCGGTGTGTTCCTGTCGTGGTCTTGTTCAGTGCTCACAGAAAGCAGAAGTACAGTACAGACGCGCGCGCGCGCACTGGCCGGGCGGTCGCCTGACCGGCGTGTGACCGGTTCAGGCGTGGAACATCGGACGCGGACGGGAAACTCAATCGCTGTTTAGCCGAAATGACGGCGTCCGAGCGGCGTCAGCATTGATTTCCAATGCGTACACACACTCGCTCGCATGCTTCCGCGCGATTCAGCTCTCTGTCTCTCCGCCACCTTTCATCTTATGCTTTTTGTCTTCTCTCTCTGTTTTTTATTGTTGTACAGCTGTCTCTCCTTTGCTCAACACTCGACGACATCTTCTTACGACTTTTCCTGGTCGGTGCTCTTGCGTCGTTCACTTTTGCCTTTTCCTGAACGCCCCTTACTTTATTTCCGGTACGCAATTGTTTTGGCCGCCCGCCACTCTCGTACCTCAGGGCCATAGCGAAGCCGGAAATATATATAGAGAGCGCAGAAAGGACGCTGGGTTTATTCCTCCTACCTCCCTCCCCCCCTTTACTTACTTATGCATGCCTACCACACCCTCTAGTGTACGACAAGCTTTTTTTCTCATTTTCTCACAAGCACCTTCTCCCGCCCAGAGCTCGCACTTTATTGCGCACGCTTTCGTGCCTTCCATCTTAACCGCCTGTGAGGGATTCTCTGGAAACTTTGCATTTCTGAGCTTTCTCCCTCCTAAATGTAAATCTGAAGCGATGTTAAAGATTGAAATCAACGTATATTGCATTAGTAATTACGAAGAATAGAGAATCGACTCCTCTTAATCCCTTTACCAGAGGACTCGCAATATGTTGTTTTTAAATAGTCTGCGCCCTTCCGTCACCCTCTAGTCAACCGTGTCACATGAGGTAACATCCACGACCTCCTGACGTCGTTACAAGGCAATGGGTAATTTTCGCTTCTGTCTGTACTAGAATTTATTAAAATGGGCCCACTATCTTTACCAACGTCATTAGAAATAGTTGACCTGTAGAATGCGCGAAATTTACAAGAGGAATTGGATTCATTGCTGCTTACTATAAAAAGAAATGGGGGGAGGGGGGTTGCAAGTACTAGACCTAAAATTTGCTTGCCTTAACGCTACAGTAGTTTGTTCTCCGAGCAGCTCCCAAGCTTTCTTTTTTTCTTCCTCATTCTTCTCTGCCACAGCGCCGTCTAATGTCGAACTTCCCACCCTTTTGCAGCTTACGCATTCATTAGTTGCCTATGACATCACTTGATTCCTTCCGGATGCTGGCCACTCATTTCCTTCTCCCTAGTTCTCTGTTTGGCGTTAGGGAATACCTGTTTGGGTGTAGCCACTTTCGGCTTCGTCATGTAGGTGAAGAGAAGACAATGGTGAAGCGAAAAAAAAAATGAAATGATAACCGAAGCACCACAATACGTAATGAGAGGAGCCATGTACAATAGCGGATCGCTTGACGGCACCTAAACTGTCCATTTATCTTCTTCAGTATTTCATTTCTTGTCGTTATTTTGCTTTAGTCCTTCGAGCACCATATTGGCGAGCAAGAACAGCAAAGGCGGCGGTAGACCGAGTGATGAAAGCGGACTGCGAGTTCGGGCGCTACCCCGCCTATACCGGACTATGTTGCAGTGCACGCCTACAGCTCCCGCTTCTTCATGCCGGCGAGGCGCAAGCGCGAAGCACCCCATGAGCATACACTGGTGTGGCAACCGAGCGTGTATTGACACTCCGGAGAGGAAACATTGAGAGCTACCGTTAGCCTCTTCTTTTTATTCTGCTCTTGCTTTCTTTTCTACGTCGTCCACCGTCGACTCTTTATCTCGCTGTTTATTGTGTAAGCGTGCTTCTACCATAATTCACACAGCGAGAGAGAGGGAAGCAAAAGCTGTTGTCGACGTGGCCCTGCTCCTCCTTTCTTGCGTTCTTTCGTGTTTTCACCCTGGTGGTCCCCTGCAATGGCTTGTACGCGGAAGCTACTCTGTTGTTCTCGCTAGGCTCGCTGCAAACACCCCGCTTCCGGCGGTTTGGCAGCGTTAGAAAAAGGTGCTCTCCGTTTATTACAAGTAGAGCAATAATGGTTACCGCCTTTCTCGCTCCAGTTCCCGCCTCCATCATCACGTTCTCTCACGTTTGTTTGCGGCGCAGATATCCATACTATATATATATATATATATATATATATATATATATATATATATATATATATTGTACATTAGGGGTCTAGTGGCCTGGCCAGCAGCGATTTAGTCTGTGCAGTCTGGTTATTGAGCGACTTTTGTTGGCACGCTTCCAGAGAAATACGAGGAAGGGCAGGGAGTATCAGCAATACCAGAAAGTGCTAGCCGTCTAAGGAAAACGCGACAGAATCTTTGTTAAGACGTGGGCGACAGACGACGGTAGAGTGTGTTTCCTGTCCAGCATTAAACGTGATGGGGCGAAACTTCACGACTTAAATATTAGTCAAGAATACGAATAGAATAGAATTTATTGACAGGAAAGACAGAAAGGTCGACCTGAGCTAGTGCGCTCTAGTCTGCTACTCTGCGGTGGGGAAGTGGTAAGGGGAGTGAAAGTACTGGGATGGGTGATGATGCTAAGAGAAGTGGTGACTGCTTATGTATATGAGACAGCTGCCGTGCTAGAGCCGCTCGTGGAGCTTGGAATCCTGCAGAAACTTGAACAACACTTTAGTTGCACGCATTGAAGTTGCAGTGTCAGGCCATGGTCCGAGGATAGCTTGCTCCGACAGTGGTTGCCTGCCAACACTGGCTAGGAAACTTCCCAACGTCCTTCGCTCCAGCATGTACGCTGGGCAATCGCACAGTATTGTGTTCCAGTGTTTCAGGCATCTGGCAGTGTTCACAATTAGGGCTGTTCGACTGGCCGATGATGTGCGCGTAGCGACGGGTGAAAGCAACGCCCAGCCCAATCCTGTGTAGCAATGACGTTTTGATCCGCATAACCTTCGGGGGCAAACAGAATTTACCGTCTGAGTCGATTATATATAGGCGTCTGTGGATGTTCTCATTGTGGGCTCTTGTATGCCTAGTCAAGAAAAATTCAGTTACAGAGTGCAGCTTTACAAAGGGGCCCATGCATATCGTAGCCTCCAGAATCACTAGAGAATTAACATACCTTTACTATCTAGGCAATTTCTTGTTGTACTGCGACATTGGGCAGTGTGGGTGCTACACTGCAGCGTGCAAATCGTATATCTAATTCGCACGTGAGCAGACTTTGAGCCTTGTACTGCTTTGTTTCAGTTGAGCACAGGCAGGCTCATACAGCAGCAGGTACATAGCAGTAGACAGCGAGCAGCAGTAGATCGTACTTTCATAATAACCGAAGGCGACCTAAATGTAGAATTCTTGCAGATATTGATGCATATCATAGAATAATATCATCGCACGATGCTGTTACGTTACCGTCACTCGAGCGAAGCATGAGCAGCTGCGAGGGTTTGGCACTAAACACACAAGGAAATTACCGTAAGCCGCAGCGGCTACTGAACACTGTTTTCCCGACACTTTTCCTGGCTTCAGCGACTTGCTCTATCGGACAAATTTCACCTGATGAGGCTATTGATAATCATGGTTGACGCCAGTAATACAGAGAGGAGTAATGTACATTTAAACAGAAGACACATGAGAGTTGGCGGGGAACGTTCACGGAGTGCATTAGCGAGAAAAATGATGGAACGTAAAAGTCGGGAAGAGAGCGCGGATAAGGTATCTTTGCCTTTCTTATGCCGATAGGGCAGCTTACACATAAAAATTGAAGTAGTGTCAATAATATTCTACACGGCGGCAGTTATTCGCAACGTTTCCGATCTCAGGATGACAAGGTTCAAGAAGCCTAGACTTGAATATAAAGTACAGTGCTGCCTCTTCGCTTTACATGAGGAGGGAGGGTCCTAACAAGCGTTGAACCATCGCAGGTGCATTCCATTTACTTTCTGCATTTTTTACTTTTATTTGTGCGGGTTTGCTTTCATATTCAACCTTATGATCCTGAACATAAGAGCCTTTGCTACATGGATGCGCTTTCGTAATAAATCGCTTTATGCGATATTTCACGGGCGCGTGACGTAACCTGCCGTGGCACTGTCCACTAGAGTGATGGGTAAACTACGGATTCATTTTCATGTCATTTTCATTTATTGTTACCTTATACATTTGCGAAATTCAATATCCGCTCTGCTGAAGCACCATTAATTAACGAGAACTACGCGACGTGAGAGAGACCCGGTTGGGAATTCGGCGATTTCTTTCGCAACTTTCAAGTTCGGCTGTTCCACAGCATTAAATGGCAGGGACAGTAATATCCTCGAAGTTAATTATTGAAGAATTTGACCCGTGTCGTGGTTCTCTTTAGCTTTCTGGAATGCCGTGCTGGGTGCTCGGAGGAATCGAGATTGTCCTTATTGCCTTCCCGAGAGTTTCGAAAGGAACTCGTCGTAGTCAGTAGTATTCGTGCCTCATTTTTTTTTTTTTTTTTGAGCTGTAAGAGCCTAGATCGTAGATTTTGTTAATGCTACCTGCTAGCCCTCGATTGGTGCACCTTACGCTTTTCAAGCTTCCCACCCTTACTATTTTTACCTCTTAGATTACTATGCTTCTTTCTCCCCAACCCCCATTTCCACCACTTCCAAACAAAACTACCTCTCGATAACCCCTCTGCCTTTCTATCTGCACGCCTGTTTTGTCGCTTGCTATTATTTTTTTTTTTGTTCTAATGAAAGAGACGAAAAGGAAGGAAAATCCGGAAGGTTAGCCAGTGTAAGTAGCTGCAGGCTACCGTCTGCTGGGGAAAGTGACATAGGGAATAAAAAGAGAAAGAAACAAAGAAAGAAATAGAGAGAAAAACTCACAAAATAACGCGGTGCTAGGCCCAACTTTCAAATTCGGTCGCACAATTCACAAGCCTTTAAGAACTTGAGCCGAGCCCTTAAGGCCTTGAGGGCCGAAACCCGTCTGGACCAGCGCCGTAGAACTTTTTGCTGTGTGAAGGGGCTATCGTCAGAAACCAATTGTCACCTACGAGATGAAAAATTGCCCGGCTTTTCTTTTTTCAATTATATGGACACTGCAGGCGCAGTATTGCCGTAGGCGTTGGCGTCGCCGTTGCCGCGATGTTCGATATAAAGTCCAAGGGCGATAACACCGTCGCCTCGCGTCGTGTGCTGTATGTGCGAGTGAAAGCACGCCAGGGAAGCCGACGATCAGACTCTGGAGTTTTGCAAGACGCGTAGCGCCACCTGCTGGTGCGAAGAGGCAGTAATTGAGTAGTGCGAAGCCCGACTCTCTTGCTAAGTTGCCTATGTAGCTAGCGAATGCGAAACAACGATTTCACTAGATTTTGGTCCATATTGCGAGTGTTTTGCGCATTTAACACCCAGACAGAGAGCTATAAATTTCTACGCTGGCACTCTTCAGACTGATGGCGGAAACGACGGCGACCGCGGCAGCTCCACGCGCTACAAAGAAACGCCGCAATCGACGCTACTGTTGTGTTGTAAATTGCCATAAACGTGAAGGACTGAATAACAACCTTCAGTTTTATCGATTTCCGTCGCGATCGTATGAAGGGGAAAGGCGAGAGTGCTGGATACGGGCCGTTCAACCTGTTGGGTAAACGAATCACTTGCATTCCCCACAACACAGCGGCTCGCATGAGAAAGTGCGACAATCTTGTTCTGCTGTAATTGTGTTGCGTAGCCCAGACGGAGGACCGTGGTAAAGAAGCGAAAACTCAAGAATCTGCAGCCGCCACTTCGTTGGCAACAGAAAAAAACAACGTTGCGAACCATCCTGCGTATGTGCGATTGATATTTCCACCTGTTAACAGACGTTCGCCTCCGCTTGACTCAACAAGTGAAACGAATTGATTTGGCAGGTCAGTTTATTCAAACATTTTGGTTCGTTTATGAATTCAAAATCCTGTTCTAGAGCATCGTTGTATCGCGAGCTCATTTCTACTTTCGGTATTTTGTATGTCCTGCGCCGAAGCCTGCTCGACTGCGTTTTTGAAATGTAAGCAATAAAGTTGCTGTAGAAGCACTTGATGAGTAATTGCGAAGTAACGCACGTGTGTAAAGAAAGAAAAATGACCCGTTTATTTACATATATTTGTGCGCGCTTGTTCCTTAAAGCGTCTGCGAAAAGTTCAAAGGTACTGAGTGATGCTGTAGCTCCTGCGAGAAAGAAAGGTGCGGCTCGTAGGCCCTGTAGGAAGCTTACTTTCGTGATGATCGCACGCTGTTTGCAGCCTTGGAAAAAATTTTCTGTTTGCTGCCCTGAAAAAGGCTATGGAAGGATTTACTCTGTACATAATTGCGGGAAAAAAACATTACGATAATAACTTGCATAAAAATATAGGAGATACCTAAGTCCTGTGTTCAGGACATTTTTAATATGAACCAATTTGAAATGCTTAGATGCTGATGCTGATATGATAGATGTTTATGCTGATATGCCCATAATCAAACCTGATGCTCTCTGTACTTGCGAGCTGCAGCACGCCGAAATAATACCTAGCTGAGACTTCTTTTATATTGTACACGTAGTTCGCCCTGCTGACCTTCCTCCCTTTCCGAAGCGTGGATGGGCGGAAGCTTCCCGGGTCCTTGATTTTTAGGAAACCGTGCCTCAACAGAACCGAAAGCGGAGGGTCCATTGTGGCCTATTCACCTTCGCTTGTGGACAGCTCTTTTTGCACTACTCAGTTTGCGCCAAGTCTGCGATGAGGCGCTGGTGACGGGTTTCTCCGCAGCGCCGCCTGGGCAGAGTCTGAGGTCTATAAAGCGGAGAGCAAACTTGCCGTCTTCCGTCGCGCGAAAGGCCGTGGGGGAGATGGGAGGGAGAAAGGGAAGTAGGGAAAGGGGATGGCTTCCTGTTCCGGCAGAAACTGCGCATTTCGCGACCGGGCGCAAGTGGAGTTGACGAACGTGGCTCAATCTCGCGCAGGAAAGCGAGGAAGAACGAGAAGGAGGGAGAGGTATGGCTTCGACTGCGCCAACAAGAGCGTATTTGTCACGGCCGCGCGCGGTCGCAGCTCTGTCTCCAGAAAGGGATCTACAGGCGGCTCATACCTTATTTGGGCCGCTGTGCTCAGGCCGCTCTAGCGTTGAAGCGATAGACAGCACGAAGGTCACTTTGCTCGCTGCTGCTACCGCGCTTGCTCGTGCCTGCGTCCTGAGTCTTGCAGCGAGTGTCCGTGCTCATCGAGTGTGATGGGCTGATACTAGCTTGTGCGCGCTGACACCACACCTGTTCATTCAGTTAGTAAGCGCATGTTACCAATTTCATAGGCCCGATAAATCTACTATACGTACCTCACATAGATGTCTATTAATTTGCTATCTCAATCGATGCTTCGCCTTTCGGTCTAAACTGTGACATATTTTTTTTTTTTCGTGTCCTGATGATGAAAGGTACGCAAGCTGTTTGTAACAACCGCCGAGCTTAGCGACACAAAATTTTGTACATATACGGCTCCACTGCCTTGCGATGACGCACTATTCACAGTATAAAGCAATGTTCTATCCTTTCCGTTTTTTAATAGGCATTTAGCAACCTGCAGTTTAGCAATATGGCTCGCACGCAGATAAGGCGTATCAACAACACTCTGCTGCCAAGAACTTTGGTATGGCAATGTCGAAGTGCACGCACACACACCGGTATGTAGTGGTAGACTACGCGAACTTGCTGCAATGGCCAACAGGACAAAGGTCCCTCATCCCATCCATCGTTGCTTCCCACTCGTTAAACGAGGAAGCCTTGCCCCATTTAGCGACCCTTTTTTTTTCCAAATCGAGGCGAAGTATGCTTGTATGCTGAGTCCAACGAAACACACGGCCTTCACGGCGATCGTTAAAAGGGCGAGGAGCTAGCGTCCAACACCACCCGACATTCAGCGGAAGCGCTTGTCAATCCATAGCCGCTTTGTCCGCTTTTAGACGGGTCTCCGCGCGACGCATTTTGGGACCAGCGTTCGCTTTGATTGAGCTGACCGGATTTCTTGTTTCGCATGCAGCCTGCCTATTGTTGTCAAGGTCGTTATGTTCAGTTCCAACGCTCTGTTTTGTTCGAGCTTGCTGTGTCTCGCTTCTCGCTCCGTGTCACGCCGAGCGCATTGTTCGGCACTGAAAAGCCGAAGCTCGTGATTACACTCCTGCACTGAACTGAAGTTATTCCCCGTGACCTTTCCATTCTACGGCATGAGCAGGAAATAGGACTCTTTTTTTTTTTTGTTTTGGCTCCTTTTGTTTGTCATTCGAAAAGAAAACATTCAGTCATGCGCTAAAGCCTAATATCCGAGACGTAGAAACCAACACTTACTCATGACGCTGGAGCTTGAAACATTCCAGCTCTAAGTACCGCTGGCTGTCTTAGAGAGCCAAGTCAAGCAAAATGCAATGTTCGGTCGAGTTAAGGTCAGTCAAACATTCGCGCTATTCGAGGGAACAATCTCAAAAATAAGCCTATGCACCAACAGCGCCAAGGAGTGCGATGCCCTCTTTTTCGAGACTAACCTTTAAATGCATTTTCTAATTATAATTAACGATCATTATTGTTTGTAAGAATTGCAGGTCATTTCACACCAATATTATTGGACATGAACGCAATAGGTAAACAAATGATGTAAAAACAACTTCTTTAATAGAAGCCCCTAACTACAAGGCGTTGCGATCTATGCGCTCTCTCAGTGTCTTGAGAAGACCTCGACTTGTCCTGAAAAAAGATTGTTGCAAGGAGGGCCGAGCTTGCCGGCAGCCATATATATGAACTTGTAGTTCATATATGAACTTGTAGTCCACATATGGACTACAAGTTCTTTATTAGGCCTGCGCAAGAAAACGAGGGTGCATCTTAGAGGCGTCGGCAAGTAATCTGCTCAGGCGTGAGATAAAAAAAATATCCGCCTCGATTCCACGCTGTGAAAGCGGGTGCATAGCAAAGCTGTTGCCGACATGAGACAAGCACCACTACCACTAGCGACGTACGTCACGCGCACACGTACGTGTGCGGAAGTGCAGCACACATGCTCGTTCCTCTAGGCCATCCTCCAAGGGCATGTGCCTCTTTGAACTAATTCAACTTTTCCAAGTAAATTGCGTCAGAGAATTCGTACAGTGCGACTTACACACAAGCTGCAGACATGATAGCTTCGGATTGCAATTCAAATATACGAGAAAACATATTTCTGTCGTGGGGAAACTCAAAGACGAAGCCCTTTTGTAGCTTCCGTTTGAGATCTGTCTGAGAGACCGCAGCCACAGGTACGATTTTAGGACAGTGTTTGCCATAATGTCGATTACTGCTGAAGCACAAGCTGTGCGACATATGCAACGGGCGGAGCGCCCACGCATCACGGCAATGCCTCCTTTACTAGATGCCCGCCGTGTTGCTCGCTTTCGTATTGTAGCGGCGGTTCACTTAGTTCAGCATAAATTCCGCCAGGTGGCGCTCGTTGTCTTTTCTACTTCCGGCGGAAGCGGCAGCGGCGGCCGAATGTTTCCGCCGGCACGTTCGTAGAGCCGATATGGGCGGGCGTCTGTTAGCGAGCGTTCCCGCGGGCATCAGAGACGGTGACAGATGTCTTGGTAATCTCAGAGGCTGCAGCACGTGATCTAAGTTGCAGGCGTTTGCCATGAGAGGCGCTCGTTACCTTTTCGCTGAGACGAGAAAAGGGAGAGGGCATGGAACCGAGTTTACCGGACAACGCGGCAGGCATCTAGTAAAGGAGGCATTGATCATGGACAGATACATTATCTGCCTACATACGTCATGCGCGCACATACATCTGCGGAAGTGCAGCATACATCCTCATTCTCCTAGGCCCTCCGTCAAGCGCAAGTGCATTATTCAACTAATTGAATTTCTCAAAGTAAACTGTGTCAGAAAATTCGTAAAGTACGACTTACACACAAGCTGCCGACATTGACGTCTCCGTCGTGTGATGATGCGACCTGAGGAAGTCATGTGATGCCTCTTGGAGAAGCACACTGTGCGTTCCCGCTTCGTCGCCCTGTCTCCAGGAGCGGCGCACATTATTGTGTAAGCTGCACGTGCGCGGACACGTAAAATCTGGACCAACTAGAGTCTAACAGATTGGCTGTAAATGATAAGGAACAGCGAGTGATGAATAAAGCCATGGTGACATGCCAAAAGCATTGAAAACGAAGTTCGCGCGAACAATTCTCAAGCTGTCAGGTTAACAAAACTACTCACGAAACAGGCATCGAAGCAACTAGTTCAGCTACTATGAGAGAAAAAAAAAAGCAGTGACATTTTGATTCGATAGAAAGCAATGCCCACACAACATGCGTGAAGCTGTTACCACATACACAATGAATGTGCGTAAACACATGTCTAACCCGCGGGCTTTGTATAGTTGCAAGAGCAAACATCGACGCATGTGCTTGAAATAAATTCCGAAAGAACAACTACGCTCCTTCTTGTGTTCATTGCTTTCGAGAAACCACGAGTGACAGCTCAAATGAAAGAACCATCCGCAGACTTATCAGGCTAGTCAATGTTGAAAGAGCGAACATTCCCATTTTCGCGTACTCAACAATTACTCTTTACATTCAACACTCACTAAGGTAAACGCAACTTTTAGACTCAATAACACGAGTAAGAATAATGATAACTTCCTGAATTTAAAAACATGTTTTGAGAAGTTACGGTGCAATGGTGTGATCGCGTGCAGTGTTTAAAACTGCAGAACAATAATAACATCCACGTAGAAACTGCGAGGGCGCCTTTCAACAGACGCGTATGCGGTATCAGTTGCTAAGGCAGTCGGTGCCCTAAATTGCACCCAACTTAACACGCAACGCTCTTCTCAAGCCGACAATTCGGTGCCAGTCTCAACTTCTACCTCCTACGCTCTCGAGGAAGCCACGGGTAAAAAGGGATAACACAATTAGAAGCTCCGGAGATGCTCGCGAGCACATTTTCTCGTCGTTAAAGACATCGGTTAATTTTTTCACCGTTTCTCTTAGTTCATCGCAGTAAACGTCCTGATAACATTTATCAACAATGGCTTCTTCCCATGAAGCTCACGTTGCTCTTCACGAGGAAGCCTTCATGTTCAATTTCTTCCAGCTCATGTTTATCGTCTCCAGACTTGCGCTTCCGCCTTCGATAATCCGTTTATTATTGTGCGCCGTCGACGTCACGCACTTTCTTTTTTTTTCTATTTTTATCTCGCTGTTGCGCCTCCTGAATCATGTAGCGCCCAACTTTATAGGCCTTAGGATGCAGGGGGAGGTGAGAAGCCATCATCTCTTTCCGATAGACGTGGCGGGCGGCGAAGAAATTGCCGCGCCAGAGCGCGTATCAGGTGGCTCTTATTTCTGACGATGACACCCGTTTCGGCAGACTTTCTCATCCCGCTCAAAAAAGAAAGAAAGAAAGAAGGAAAGAGAGAGAATGCGTGGATGCGAGGCGAAGACGCCGTAACTGCCGCCTGTTCTCACAAAACAAAGCCCGCTATGGTTATCTGTTTATTTCTCTTCCTTTTATGATTCTTACTATTCTATTTTTCCTATATGCGCCAAAGCGCCTCGCCGGCTTCGGAGGCTATCTTTTCTGGGAATTGGACCACACTACTGCCCCTCATGTCGTCCCAGCAGCACATAACTTCCCTGCCCGCCCTCTTCCCCGCCTCCTTCCCTTCCTTCTTCTCTACAATTGCTGCTCTTCCAGATCTCCTTTTTTTTATTCGTGAAATCCATTTCCTAGTTTTGTCTTCTTCGCCAGATGCGCCGGCATGTTTGCTTGTTTGGCCTACCATCGTTCGGCTGTACGCCGTAAAAGCAAACAAGCTGCCTCATAAACACTGCTGCACTCTGGTGAGAAGCCAGTACAACCGAACCCCCCCCCCCGTCTCTTTCACTCAGACACTCAGTGCCCGCGGCGAAGAAGAAGGGGCAGACGAAGACGAGCGTGGGCAACGAAATAGGAAGGAAGCCACTAATCATTCGACAAAACGAACGTCGAGCGGGGCAAATAAAATGCCCTCGAACGAAACGCACGGGTCGCTGAGCCACTGACGTCCGAAAGCGATGAGAAAAACTTTGCTGCTCGGATGCTCTCAGGCCCCTTTTGTCTTGGTTTCGGGGGCATCGTCTCGCAAGAGAAGAAATAAAGGGCAATTTACTTTTTCATTGTTATTTCTTCGTCTCCAGATTGCCAGCCTATGTGTCTTCCTCTTGCAAGTAGTCTACTTTCTTGTCTTTTTGTTTTTCCTTATGCGTATGCGAATCATTTTTAACCATCCGTCATATCTCGCCTGTTGTGCTGTCGACGCGATGTTTTCTCTCCCTCCTCTCAGGGCTGGCTGAAGCTCGGCGTCACTCATGAGAGCGGTGCCCCGTGCTATAGGCGGTCATGACACGATATCTCCGAGGCTTGGACCGCATTCTTCGTATATAAAGGGATTGTTGAGGAGAGAATCTTGCTTCGCCGCATTCGTGTGTTCCAATAAGGCACACAATACTGGACGGCCCTTTCGCAGAAGAACGCAGTATATCGTCTGCCCTTATGCTAGAGTGAGGGCAGACGCATTATGAAATAATGTCTTCAGTAAAAGTTTTACAAGAGAGTATCGTTCTTGGCCTGTTGCTTGCAGCTTCAAACACGAGGAAGAACAAATGTGCGTGCATACATGATCACAGAACGACTTTCCGTACACTATTATGGCGTACTGTCTTTTGCAGAGAGCACTGATAACACGGGACTGCTACGTATATACTTTTAGTGTGGCCGAGTGGCGGCAATCTTTCATCCTTAGTAGTTTGTGCGAACAACACAGAATGCGCTCCGAGTACTACCATGATGTAATAAAAAAAAAAGAAATATATAGCCCTAGAGTTACCCAACTTGTAACTATCTACTGGTAAGACTAGAACTCTCCACAGGGTGACCTGTTTACACATAGTTCTAAATGCATACGACTTAGTAACGGCACAGAAACATTTATTTAATAGCACAGCTGTGTGAAAGGTGCCAGTAAGTTGCCAGTGCCATCTGTCTTCTGAAAATTTGAACAGACCAGATCGTTAGTTGCTTATTCAGCTAATTCACTAAAACATCGCTGTCACTATACAGCATGTTGTCTGTCTCGTAACATTTATCTGGAATGATGAGCGCAGTTCTGTAAACAAAATTATACCGTTTCGGTTGTATCTTGCCACCCCCCAATAAACGTCATCTGTCTTGTCCGCATTTCCTTTCTTTAACGCTGCGAGCCCGGTACTTCCGAGTAACGAACGGCATGCGCGTTATCAGCATGACATAGCATTCCCGACAAGAAAGTAGCGCGCGCGGCGTTTTCAAGAAAGGAAACGCAAGCAAGGAAGATGACGATTATTGTTGTGTGGCAGACATACACCTAAAAGGGTGTACTTTTAGCTAAGAGTATATTTCTGAATATGTGAATTAATAAAAAAAAATAATTGCATATACTTTTAGGTAGCGCTGACTGATCATTTTCGTGTGCGAGTGAAGTAGAAGCACGAAACGTGTACTACTCTCATATACAATTCCACAGACAAACGAATGGTTGAACATGGTTAACATAAACTATTAACCATTATTTATTACATAGCTATGATTGTGCAAGAATATTCCGTTACTCCGAGCATATAAAGTAAAAGCAAAGCGAGGTGAGAAGCAGGCATGTGATTCACCTTTCCTTCTTTACCAAGTTGTTCGAAACAGAGTTGTTAGCGATTATTGGGAGTAACATCGTGGCACTCACTGTGGCCAAGAGAATACTTTCTTCGCATGATCAAAACACTGCCCATTTTAAGCCGACAAACACCCTGCGTTGAAACGTTGGTTGCAATCTGAGACATGTGTTGCTGAACCAAATCTTGATCACTTGAAACCTCCGTCTTTCTGTGAACCTTTGTCTTGTTTAGATATATCGCCATGCAGATCTCTGAGGCCCAGAATTAGATTTCTGATAACCCTTGTAGCAATTTTATGCAACGCTCAAATTTAGTTCTCTCGAGAAAGAACAAAGTCGCAGTATACGTATCGTTGATTCTTGTTAATTACAAAATGTCTTCATGAGGTCTTATTGTTTCATGATGCAAATAGGTAACTTTGTGACACCATTCGATTTACTCGACGAATTAAACAATTTCTCACTGTACAGCTACAGCTGAGCGAGTTTGTGCAATAAAATGCCGACAAGCCAAAACAGCGATTATTATGCTGCGTGTACCTTAATCTAATGCAGTGACTTCCTTTCTTCGCCGAACAGACAATTTGGACGGTATTAGCCCTTCCTAGGTTGAGCAAATGGACGACATCTTTCTTTCCCATTACTACTGAATGCCGTTGACCATGCCCTGTAGTCAATACTTCTGTGCGTGAAACTGCAAGTAAGGTGACTTCTCAAAGAGTATCTGTGCACGTAAGCATTCTAAAGTTTCTACAAACTTGGGTAGGTACGTAACCTATGAAGGTCTTAAGGCTATATTATGAAGGCGCAGCCGCGGGTGCAAAGTTAGGACATGAGCAACCAACGTCGCTAGCAGAAGAGAACTACAAATAGTTGCCGAAATATCCTTTTTTTGTGAACACCTTTATTGTACAGGCAGCAGACTGAAATGTTGCAGATGAAATAGATTGTACTCGTGCATCTACACATCACGAAAACGGTGGTAGTCTTCCTTGGAGGATCATGTTATTTGGCGAGGCGCATACGAAGTTAGAGCGATGGGATTAAAAAGAGTGTGCGTGTCGGCCAATTGGTAAATCATGATTTGGGAAGTTACCGCAAGGAACACATGGGAGGAGAAAAAGACAACCCGAAGCGGCACTGGCAACTGCTGATTTAATGAAACGAACGCCGAACTTATGTAGATCAAACGCACGTGTGCACCCGAAAAGCATTGAGAAAACCAATAAAAACACAGAGCGATATTAAAATGGGTGCGGCACAAATGCTAAAATAAACGATGATAGACTACTGAGGCACCGAACACGTGTTTATCACGTGGAAAGTTATCAAAGACTGGGATTATTGGCAGAAAGAAATAGCCATCTGGAAAGAGATTGAAGAGGCAGTGACTACGCGACGCTTTAAGGTTGGAGAATGTGTCAGTTCGCCGTCAGTTACTGTTAGTCAGAAATAACTTTTGTTTCCTTCCACGTGATAGGCAAACGTTCGGTGCCTCCCTAGTCTATCAGCGTTTACCTTAGCATTTGTACTGCACCCCTGTTGAAAGTCGCTCTGTGTTTTTATTGGTTACATTATTCCTTTCCCGGGGCCTGATCTATATAAGCTCGGCCATCGTTTCATTAAATGAATAGTTGTCAGAACTGCTTCGTGTTGCCTGTTTCTTAGTCCCGTGTGTCCATTGCGGTAACTTCCCAAATCATAAGTATGGGACTAAATCGCGGTTGACTGGATTACACAGGCAAAGGTAAATCCGATAAATACTACGTGCCGAAGTTATGATTTGATTATAAGGCACGTCGTATGGTGGGGGTACTCCAGATTCATTTAACTCACCTGCGCTTTAGAGTAAAGTCTTGGGCGAGTTGCTCGTGGTTCATAACGGCGGTGTCTGCATCGCGCACGAAAGTAGGAAAGGAATGACAGAGACGAGTAAAGAGCGCTAACTTCCAAATGGTCTTTATTTGCGGGCGAGCATAATATATATGCGCGGAAAACAGGAAAACACACAGAAAAAAAGGGTGATACGCAGAACCAGCATATAAAGTGAAATCACTTCACTTGCCCACGATAGGCCTGCGCGCGGCCAGATAATCTCGCTCAGGTCGTGACAGAGCGATGGAAGGGGTGCTTACATAGTGGCCCCATGTATTGTCAATGTACTCCGATTCTAATATTTCTCGGGTTAACGGCGACCTGTGCCTTGCCAACATCACGCACTGATGAAGGAGGGGGTTGCACTTGCAATCCCGGCCATGAATGCCAAGATGCCCCTGCACCCTATTGTACACGTTGTTTCGCTGCTCGCGCAAGCGGTCGTTGAGGCATCTGCCAGTTTGACCAACATAAGTCCCGTCAACATAAGTTGCGCCTGTCCCGTCTTCTTCCTTGTGATTGTCGACAAAGCGCATCCACTCTTTCCAAATACAATGAACCGACTTGCCCAACAACGCATCCTGCTAAACATCAGCCTAGCCACACTTCAATGGGATTGAGTAAACGATTCCTTCTACGCACAAGACGATACCCGACTTGTGCTTAATGGAGCACGAAGAAAAGTTCGCGCGTGGTGCGTTGACTCACTTGCATAGCTTTTGTAGTTTCTCTGGAGCCAGGAAAACCACATGCACTCTAGCGCCCTGGCCAATCTTCCTTAACCTGTGCGAAATGTTGTGCACATATGGCAGAACGGCAAGCCGGCTTTTTTCAGCGCTGTCACGTTTCTCGGGTTTATGTCCTCGTTGCAGGACTTTGGGCAACTTTTCAGCCACCGAAGATAACAAGTGTACTGGATAATTGGCTTCTACCAGGCGCTTTGCCTGGTCTTCAGTATGGGCTGAACGGGCAGCTTGATCGGCACGTTCATTGCCGATAATCCAGCAGTGACTTGGATTCTATTGGAAAGTTATTTCATGGCCCGCATCACTTATATGGCACAATGTCTCTATAATCTGAAATACTATATTCGTACGGTCCACGTCGTAGTGGTGACAGTAGAGACTGCAGTACGGCCTTTCAATCGCAGAAGATCGTCTACCTGTGTGGCGGTTCATCAGAATGTAATAAATGGCGGTAAAGAGCGCTGCGAGCTCTGCTGCCGTATATGCTGTCGCGTGAGTCGTCTTAAATTTGATAGTTGTAACCTTCGCAAGTATCCTGATTGCCGCAGCGGAGCTGCTTGGCAGGGCAGATCCATCACTGTATATATGCGTAGAGTCACGGTAGGGCTGGTGATGATAGATCAGCTTTTTTCCTGATGCCAGATATTGTGAGGTTGATGTTTGGGTGAGCGAGGCACCATGGAGGAATCGAAGGTCGCGCAGCCGCAGTGAAACAAGCTGGCGATGATTAACCATGTGCGGTTATCGTTTCGCTCAAAGATGCGCGTGGTCTGTCCGCTGGTAGACAGGCTAGGTGGTGGCGAGGAGACCGGAAAAGATGCCTTATATAGATCCTCAGCGCTTCAATTTTAATGTAGGTCTTGGCAAAGTGGCCTCTAGCGATTCCTATAGTAGCCACTGTTGCTGCGCTCTAGGCATATGCGGAGCGCCTGAGCCTGAACACTTTGTATTGTGCGTAGATTCGTTTTGCCTGTGTAGGTTATTGCTGGCAAGCTGTGTCGCAGAAAGCCAAGAAAAAGCACGCTGTACAGTTGTAACACAGCACTTGTCGACATTCCCCAAGTCTTCCCAGTGAAAAACTTGAACAGGTGGCAAATGCCTGTCAACCGTTTCTCCACGTATGATACGTGGGGGCTCCATGACAAGTCCTGTCGATTATGACACCTAGAAACTTGTACGATTGAGCATATGGTATTATTTGGCTATTTATTATGATGCTGTGGTTTGTGATGGCTTTGCGCGTAAATGGCACTAGTGCGCCTTTCTCGGAGGAAATTTGCAGGCCTCGATTACGGAGGTAGAGAGCAGTTTGGGTGGCAGCTCTCTGAATTCTCGCTCGTAGCTGTAGGCGTGCTACTGCAGATGTTCATATGCAGATGTCATCCGCGTACATTGACAGCCTGACTGTGCTGGGCACGTGCTCAAAAAGAGCAATTAGGGCTGGATTAAATAACACAGGGCTAAGTACACCACCTTGGGGGACGCCGCGGTAGCTATAATGTAGAGAAATATGGCCTTCCTCGGTGCTTACAAAAAAGGATCATATGGAGGGATAGCTCCGTATCCATTGAAACATCGGACCACTCATTCCTACCTCTTCGAGAGCAGAGAGGATGCGTAACGTTGTCATGCGTAACGTTGTCATACGCCCCTCTGACGTCGAGGAACAAAGAAGCGCCGAGACGCTGTAGGTGACCAGGTCGACGACGTTATCGATCGGTGATGGACCACGTCGAAAGCCCGTCATGGCGTCCGGGTATGTGTTGTAGTACTCCAAGTACCACTCCAGGCGTCCTACTACCATCCTCTTCATTAATTAGCCCATAAAACTTGCCAAAGTGATCGGGCTATATGATGAGGGTTCCAACGGCGACTTGCCAGGCTTCAGCAGTGAAACAAGGCGACTAGTCTTCTAGCTTATTGGTGGCGTGTCATTTCTACAAGATTCTTTGTACACCTCAAGGAGAACAACTCTCGCTCGCTCACCCAGTTGACACAGAGCTCGGCAGGAAATTCCATCAGGCCCTGGCGCTGATGTACGGCCACACAAAGCTAATGCTGGCTTGAGTTCTTGGATTGAGAATAGTATATTCATGCGGTGATCACGTGGAGGCGGACAACTACTCGAATGCGGTCGAATGTTGGGAGCTGTGAGTTGGCTGGATAATGTGGCGCAGAACTTCTCTGCCATGTCAATCTCCGGTCTCTTGAGAGAGGGCTAGAGCCTTGAATGGGAACCGCTGTACGGGGGATGTCCGGAGACCGCGCACCATTCTCCATAGTCGCGATGAAGGCTTGCGTGGACCTAGCGACTCACAGAAGGCAGACCAACGTTGCGATTCGAGCTTGTCTAACCGGCACTGGATCTTTTTTTGCTTGCGTTTGGTGATCCGTAAGTCGTCCATTGCCTTAGTACGCCGGTATCTTCGTTCAGCACGTCGTCTGATTGTTCGAAGTCATTCTAGTTCCACATCAAATTCCGTCAGTTTCAAAGAGCATGTGAGAGTACGCATAGTGTCTTGCACCGCGCTCTTGGTTGCCTCTTCCAAGTCGAAAGAAGGATTGGCTTCGCAGTGTTCTTCCATGACAGACTGAAATTTATTCCAGTCTACTCTTTGGATCGTATCCGTTATTTTGGAAGGAAACAATGCTCTGATCTTGACATACGTGGGGATATGGTCGCTTCCGTGCGCCTCCATGTCCGGAAACCACCCAGCACGTCTGACAAGGCGTCGTGAGACAAAAGCCAAGTCACGACAGCTGATGTATGTGGAGCCACGTAGAAACGTAGGGCTGCCATCATTCAAGAGCCAAAGTTCATTACTGGAGACGAAAGATGCCAGAGCTCTGCCTCCCGCGTTGATCTTCGAACTTACCCAAAGTGTATGATGGGCCTTGAAGTATCCTATAATGACACAGGGATTGGGAGCATAGGAAAGGACGTCTCGTAGTCTTTTGTGACCACATCGACTTGACGGAGTAGGTAGGCGCCCACATCAGTAAATGTAAACCGCTCTCTTTACTATTAGGCATATATATTAATTATCGTCATTAGGTGGCACAGGGTGATGAATGTGAGTGAAGCCACGGCGAGTAAACACCAAATCTTTAATGTTTTCACCAACAGTTGACGACAAACGATTAATATCCAGAAAGCCTGATCGTGTTCGAAAAGTTTGGCTCGCAAATGACGATAATGGGAAACATTTTGGCATACACGAAGCGGCGGAAGTCCGAAATGCGCGCTCTGAGTCCGTAGGCATTCCACTGAAAAGTAGCTCCCTGGTAGACAGTTGCTAGGGAGCCATGATCTACTCAAGGGTTGCCAGCACCGGTCTCAGAGTGTCCAGTCTTTGAAGCGCACTTCTTACAGACTGTGTGTGCATGTTGTTTAGCAATACGTGAATGACGTACATTAAAAGCCTAAGAAGAGTTATCACTTGTTTATCTGTTTTCCGTGACTCGTCGGATACAGCACGTTGCTGTACTGGGGGCGGCTTCTTCTGTGGCTCTTTTGACGGTGGTGTACGCGTAAGTGGCGGCCGTTCATTTGTAGAGAGAGATCTGGCAGTCTTCGCCCTTCCAACAACTGTCTTTGGGGTGCTGGAAACTTCCGCTGATGGTGCTGCTTGACGAGCCGACTTTTCTTTAAAGTTGATATTTTTTGTCGTGAAGGCTTTCGATGGTGTCGTCGTCTTCACCGAACTTTCACGGCGGCCTCTTTTTGGGTAGAGCTGTTTCTCACCATTTCTTTAAAAATGGTGATCTCTTTCTTGATCTGAGGACACTCTTTCAAAGAGGCGCAGTGATCACCTTGGCAGTTAGGACACTTCAACGCAGTTGCGCTGCAGCTGTCTTCTGAGTGGGGTTCGGCGCATCGAGGGCACACAGCGGAATTTCTGCAAACACCCTATGTATTATGTACATATGTACGCACATATGTATTATGCTCGTCCACAAATACAGACTAGTTAGAGGTTAGCACTCTTTACTCGTCTCTGTCCTTCATTTCCGACCTTCGTGCGCTGAGCAAAGACCGCCGGTATGCATACCTGGGTTTCATTAAAGCGCACCTAAATCCGAGTACGCAAGAATTTTTTTTTTTACATTTCGTCTCTATTGAAATGTGGCCGCCGCGGCTGGGATAGAACTTGTGACTTTGTCTTCAGCAGCGTGACGCCATATCCACTGGGATACCGTTGCGCGTAAACAAAACAGAACCTGAGAAAGGGGTGCTGTTTGAACCCACACTTTTAAGGCCGTACTGTGACCTTAACGCCCTCCCTTTATCGCTCGGTTTTCATTTCCATCCGGCACATACCATATCTATTTACGTGGAAGTGAATGCGCAGAGTAGCATGTAGGAGGCGACCATACAATAGATTGATGGCTCAGCTTTCATGTCCATTAGACAACGCATCTCCACAGAGCACACATACTTCTACTAAGGCTCATTTTTTAGTGTACGATCAGAGTATTTATCGGTTGGGATGACATGAACATGTAAAATTAGGCAACACCAGCTCATGGGAGGGACTAAGTGATTTTCAAGCAGAGATGTAGTTGCCTCAATAAACCTGATATAAGTTCCATTTCAGTACCAGTCTATATTTTAAAGGGATTTCTTTGTCTCATCACCCGCAGCATGCTTTGTCTCGTTGCGCAGCGATGTGACGAGGACACCACAGAGTAGACGCCTCACACTGCGCTGACGTGCAATTTGACATTTTTACGCGAAAGGGATAAGGGCCCCGTGTCGCAAAAAATTGGGCGTCCCGCGTTCAGCGTCGGCCGTCGTTTCGACAAAAACTTGTCTTCAACCACGCACACCGAACCACGCAGGCCCTCCATGTAGCGTAACGAAGTTACGGAACTGAATTTCTCGAAGCAAAACACGTCAGAAAAATCCTAAAGTACGACTTACACATAACCTACAGACATGATAGCGTCGGATTGTAATATTATTATACGAGAAAACATAATTCTGTTATGCGTAAACTCAAACACAACCTCATTTATCAGCATTTTTTAAATTCGTAGAGCGGCCATGGTCTCGAGATCTGCGCGGGACGGCGCGCGCATACCTCATAGGCGATAAAGTGGCGGGCGCGGTACCTTGTAATACCTTCAGATGGTGCTCAACTCCGCTACAGCGTAATATACGTCGTAAGAGGCAATTCCAAGATTGGTGGAAGGAAAGTAACCAAACGACAAACAATGTCGGCGCACAAAAACAAAGTTCAGAATAGGGGTTCAGAAAGTTTGGTACACGAGCATGGTGGCACAACCCACCACCCAAAGGGGACGCTCATATCTATCCCTCCATCCATCAATCCCTACAACTATCCATCCATCCCTCCATCCATCTACAGTCCTTTCTCAACTGGGCAGTTTTTTTTTCACGGTGACATGCTGGCGTCAGAGACGAAGTGAAGTTTAATCCGTAAACCGTGGTCCGCGTTAACCCGCTGTGTTCTAGTTGTCTGCCTAGCCGATGTGTCGGATCAGCTCGGTCATGACTTGTACGTAACAAAGGAGGAGTCCGTCAGTCACTTCTCAACATGCGCCAAAGGCGTACAGGTGGGTGCCAGCGTGGTCAGGCTTGCCTGGATGTGCGTGTAGAAACTTGGGTGCATGCGCTAGGGAGCGCTTTTCTAGCCATTAATTGCGATGGATGGCCAAGACCAGTTTATAGCGCTCCGAAGAGCTTAGTGAGTTTGAGCTTCTTAGGTGGCGAATTCTTGTTGGAAAAGAATCCTCGCGAGAACACGTTTATAGCTGTGTTCTGCTGCATTTTCTAACAGTTATACATTGCTAGGAATGGTTACGTTACATTTTGTATAACGCTTGCACAAACTTTGTACTTTTTAATATGTTGCCATTTATGTACGCGTTTGTTCTTGTTATGGTTTATTGCTGATGCATTATTGTGTGATTCCGTTACTCAATTTAAGATGCCTCATCGCGATGTTACTTCTGTTCATGAAAATCTTTTTGTGGCGCTTTAATGTACAAAGCCATTGTTTTTCTTTTTTTATTCTCACTGCTTCTGAGCAAATGTATGGGTGGAGGGACCTTAGTCAGGCAGAGTTCATCTGCCTTTAGTCCTTTCAACCCAGGCAATGTGTGTCTGAATAAACAAACAAACTGAAACTGAAACTGAAACTAAATTCACAACTCCGGGGCCCCATTCTAAATGCAACCAGTGGCACAAATTTTCTCTTTTGCCCTCAGCCTTGAACAGCTGATTTCGAGAGGTACTTTTTGAGACTCAAGAAAATGACTCAGTGATTACACGGAATGCCTCTGTATATTTATAAACCCGTCTCAACAACAAATTGATTCTTGAATTCCCTGAGCGGTGGGCTGCGTCGGCTATCGACTGATGTTTTCACTGCTGTTCAAAAACACTGCTAAGTGGTTTCTGAGGTAACGGTTTATAATCAAGCGCTTTCAGCTCCTGTTCAATGGCGCTGGAAAGAACGTATGTTTATTAAGCAACCGATTATGAAATGTGTTGCCTAGGAGCATTATTTAGGCTTGGTCATTACTTTATTCAAGAAGTGGGGCTGCCTATAAGTCATCGAAGCAGAGAAATTGATCTGCGAGAACCTCGCTAGAAAACTGCTCGACAGCAGTTCCGAGTACTTGATTAGCATGACATCCAACATATCAGGGTCAGTGACATGCCGAGAGAAATGCACGACGCTTGTCACTCCAAGAAGCCATCATCCTTCATCTTGGAGCCTGTGTAGCAATGAAAATAACGACACGTGCTTATAAGCCGAAGATCGGGTTGTTATTTCTCAACAAGGTAAGGGTGACTCCCGAACGCGACCTCCCTAGCTTGCTCATTAGGACGGTTAATAATCCCGATGTGTTTTTAAATATGGTCGTAAAACACTGCGTAAAAAGAACGTGTTACCTGCTGCAGTAGTGGCAGGTTGCGCCAAGAAACAAAAGCAATTAGGCTTACTGCCATAATGAAGTGGCACTTAATGAAGACAGAGAAGTTTCTTCTAGTTTGTCTCTGCACGTTTCAGCTCTTTTGTTCGATCGGCACTGCATGATCAAAGCTTGCGCTCAAGATATTTTTTTTAGTGTAGTTCGTAATCCTGACATTATTGAAGCGTGAATCTGTGTGTCTACGATGCACAAAGGCACAAAAGCGCTGCTCTATTTTTTTTTTTTCAGATCCGCACAACGCTTGTGCGACCGCCTGCGACTTATTGAACCGTGAACATTTGATCATGTATGGGAGTGGCGTGCTGCGAACATTTCTTCTCTCACCTTTCTGTTCCCTTTTCCCCCTTCCACCATGCAGGATAGCCAACCAAGCTCAGCCTCCCTTTTCATCAGATCTTTCGTTTTCTCTATCATCGCTCCAAGGTGATGCCCAAGTTAATTTCACACAGCAGTACACGGAGATCACTGACTCTAGACCACGGAGTGATTGATTTTTGTCATTCAGCTGCTTAGCCGTCCCGCGTCTCGAACTAAATATAGCACAGCGCTTAAACAAGGAACCACAAATGAACAGCGCAAAATATTCAGATGCTGTTCCTACATATATAGAAGAGCACTGCAGAATTCGCCTGAGTATTGGGAAAGATGGGAACAGTCGAAGGGAACGAAAGTATTGAAATACATGAAAACTGATCTTGCTTGTGACGGTTGGATAGTGGATGTATGGCTGTATTCAAGGTTCCTGTAAAATATGCAAAAAATCAGGAATGAAATAATTCATACAGGATATTTATCCAACCATTAAATGAGCGGCCATTTATGTTTACCTCCAGACGCAGCTCATATTTGAACTTTTATGGACGCAAACATAGGAACGTTGGGAACGCTCGAACACAGTTCGCGGAAAAGGCGCACTCAAAATGTCGAGATTTGCACTTGATGGCAAATTTGAGGTTAGCCACTAATGAGCACCGATCGAACCTCGCAGTCGGACGACAACGGTACTATTATTCAGCAAAATATGACTTTTTGCTTACTTATTTTATCGCCGGCAGCAGTTTCTCGCCGTTCATGCAAAGTAAACTAAAATTTTAAAGGCATCCACTTATAATTACTGATGCGTACATCATCACCCACCTTCGGGTGTTTAATCCTGATAACCGGATTTAATAATTTCTGTCTTTGCGCAATGTTAAATGATGTAGGCTGCTCTTGAGGCTAAGATACACTGGGTCAAAAATATGCCACCGGTTGCCTTCACTCTTGGTAACGACGGTGTGCAGGTGCGATTTTCTTTCGCTATCCTAGAATGTCCATGCACGACAGCTGAGAAAATACTAATAAGAGATAACGAATGCTCTGCCCATAACCTGCCTTTCAATTTGTCTACAAACAAAACCTGCGAAGCTTTTGTCTTCTGGAAACTATATTCAGTAGACTTCTGAAACACATCTTGTCACTAGAGACTTCACCACCTGAAGCTTTTCAATATGACCGGCAAAGTTGAGTGCGCACCTGGAGGCATGTGGGAATTCAGAAAAGTTTGTAGATTTGATGTCAGCGGTCACGATTTGGCAACACAATTACTAGGTTACCGTATACGTCGCCTACCTGGGTAGGCCAATTTTATCTCCACAATAATGGGTGATGGACCTGCGATGTGCTACCTGAATGAGTGGTTTGGCGCGTTATATACTAAAATAACCTACCACAGCCAAAATAATGAGTGCCTTATAAAGAAAATAGAATAGATATAGCGAAAAGTTCAAGAAAATATCATTTCATCTTCACAGATTAACTGGTGGGAATGACGGCTGCAAGGAGCCTTCAAAAGCAGGCCCGGCTTATTGATGGTTGTGTGTTTACTTTGATTGATTGATCACTCCATCGATTGATCGATCGATCGATTGACTGATCGGTTGGCTGAAACAATTGCTTAAATGTTTATTGAAATCGAATGTTCAAAGTTGCACCGCCATAGAGTGCGTATGAACCCACAAGTGGTCAAGGCATTTTACGGCCAAAGACTTCACAGCGGGCTGAACATCAGCCTCCTCACACGCCTTGGAATAAGCACGTAGTCTGTATTTGCTTTTCTTCGCGTTAAGCGTGCACGCCAGGACTGAATGGTCGTGGGAAATGGCATCTGTGCCATTACTGGCCTTGACTGATAGCAAAGTGCGCGGAGATGGTGCTGTAGGACACCGCCTGAGCGGTAACGTTGGGGGAGGGGGGTAGGGAGCTGCAGTGGCCCTAAGCACACGCAGTACAAAATAAAATTGCAGCCTCTCTGAATGCCGATCATGGTAAATCAGTAATGAAAATTGAATGCGCACAGCGGCACTCTTAGTGCAAGGTTAGGTGGCAATGCATACAAGGAAGCGGTGCAGATTATGTAATTTGCATTTCACTGCTTCTTGCCAATACACTGCTTCCCACTTAAAACCATTTCCTCAAAAGGGGGAACTATGATATCTACACTATATTATCCTGACATTTATATAATTAGGTTTTCGCAACACTATTGTGACTCCAGTCTTCATGAGGAAAAACTGCGCAGAGGAATTCTACGTTCGCGCTTATCCGAAATGTGAGTTTTCGCGGAAAACACAATTCCAAAGCCCGGAATTTACTGTTTTTTCATGGTTCTGTAAACTTGGGCCGCAATCAGGTATTCCGTCCAGCGTACGTGCGCAAGTGGGCGAGTTTGCCAGCGGGCACGTGCCCAAGCGCTTGGAATAAAAAATGAACACCGGTTTCCAATGTTTTCTTAAAATAATGTAGTTCTTTTTTGGTCGGAGTTTGTCTGTTCTTACTTTTCATCTTTTAATGTAGTTCTCACAACAGCTTGAACAGAATGGTTCTGTGACCGCTGTAGCTACGGTAAATCGTAAAGACGGCTACGAATAGATCGATTTTACAATTATCTTTATTTCTGTGTTATTATTCATTTAATCTTTTACACTTGCTAACCACTTGCTCTTCGATGGTCAGGCCCCTTCCAAGTATGTGGTGTGAGAAGCGCCATCATATTCAGTAAACTTATGATTTATCATTGTGTACCATTCTGGTGTTGTATGGAAAATTACTCTTGTTTCTTCGAAAGCCGGCTCACAACATAGCTTGGCTCATTGCTGCACAAACGAAGCTACTCACGAACAATCTGACCATCTGTTGCTGTGTATTGCGTAAGTCCCGCACTGCCGCACTGAAAACAAATGTATATTGCCCATGCAAGATGCAACAACAGGCATTGCGAAGAGCTGCAATATAGAGGGGTTAACTAGTTCAATTGGCCACTCAGTTTAGAGGTTCAAGCAGCTTCTCGATGGTTGAGCATGACAACCCCCAGTTCTTCAATGTACTATAGGCCTAAAAGCTGCCCACACGGAAATCATACTGGTTGACGTGCTAGTGTGATGAAAACTGCAACGTTTGTAGCTGGGGAAATGTGAGCAAAGGGCAGTGACAAGTTATGGTACTCACCCACAGGTTTGCAGAACTGTAATGTCGGTATATGCGCCGGAAAATTGAAGGAGGAGATTCTTTCAATGGTTACGGGCCACTGTGTCTATGGACATGACATAAAAGGCATCTTTTTTGGGGTCACGTATTATCGTCTATGATCAACGCGCAAGATAATAATACGAATGTTGATTCTTATGTTAACCAAATATAAGACTGTATATTACAAGTTCGAGATATGTGAACTTTTTTAACTTTCAGTTCGGGGGCACCTTATGGGGAGGCTAAATGAAAGTTCACACGCATGCGCGTTCCATAGGAATATTCCGAATTGTGCATTTTTGCTCGTGCAATAAAAGACGTGTCAGTCGCAAACGTCCCACGCATGTCACAAGTTTGTTCGTTGTGTTTGGTTTGTGCCTGCACGAATCATAGCTACTTGGATTGTGACAGTGAAGTGGTGGTGTGACGAGCACATCTCCCATAATGATACTGATTTATGTTGCGAACTACTTCCTATTCCTCTGGAAGTAGACGCTCGTGCAGACGCATTCCAACCGCATTTCAATACTAGATGCAAGTAATTGGCCCTACGTAGACATATTTGTTCATTCGCTTTTACTAATGCGGAATTCATTATCACAACTACTATTACTGTGCCGGATTTTTCAAACTACCCTTGCCGAGGAATCGTGTTTGTGAATAAGGGTGCTAGGTCATAGAAAATACCAGGACTGTTTCGTAAATAAATGTAGCCCTAAAATAGTTACATTAGTGTTCGAACACATATTAAAGTAGGCTTACCTCTTATCGCAGCTTTGACTTCACCAATATTTCGCATCTTGATTTCACTTTTTTCCTTGCGCCTTATTTAATAAAGCAGTCATTGTCGGCTTTTGCCTCCTCTCGGGCAGTGAAAATAATCGACGTCTATTCATTAGCTCGTGTCTGCTATAATCGCTACGATTGTGGCTTTTCATTTTTTGATGAAAAAAAAAAAGGCAGGAAAATGCAAGTATACTGCTTTACCAAACATTCAAGACGAATTTATGTGACAGCCTTGTGAAAGATCAGTGAAAACCAAAAAATATACGGAAATGTATATCTTACAACAAAAGTACTTATTGCTTTAATCGAACTTCCCTTGACACCACTAGGCAGAATTCACCGGAAGGCAATTCGACACCGGTGCTATACGACCTGTTGGAACAAGGTATCATGATAAAATTTTCTGCGCCCAAATTATTACAGAAACGCCGAACCCCACGACTACATTACCCTAACTTGGGTCGTTCTTATATGACAGCATTATAGCATATCTATGGAAATCCCGCTCAAAGGAGCGGAAGTTATTGCATGTCCAACCACTCGTGTTGCCCTATTTCTTCTATGCCTTTGCTTCATCTCCCCGCTATTCCTTTAAACATTCTTTTACCCTTACACTTCCCCGTGCAGGGTAGCAAACCAGAAGCTATTCCGGTTATCATCCCTGCTTTTCCCACCCAATTCCTCTCTCTACATACAGAGTGTTTTTTTTTTTTAGCTGCACTAAATTTTTTAAAGATTGCCTACACCAGATAGCACAATTCTAACCCTTTATTTAAATTACTCGATGAGGCGATCATTACTTCAACCAGAAACCAATATGTTCAATGTAATATTGGACGTAATTGCGCTAATTAACTTTTTGATTTATTACTTTGATTCCCATATTTCTTATCTACGAATTACAGCCACTAAGTTTGCAGGCTGTATCAGCTCAGAACGAATTCTCTGGACAACACCACTTCCGAGATGTTCATTTTTAAGGTGTCCGTCGAAGTGCATTGTAGTTCCAAGTACTTTTGTGCTTCAATGCATACAAGAGCGGTTTTTTAAAAAAAAGTAACTGGGACGCCAATGCATTTCGTCGGACAATTTGAAAATTAGCATCTCGGAACTGGCGCTGTTCAATGAATTCGTTCCAAGCGGGTACGCCCTGCGAACTCAGCGGCTATTATTTGTAGATAAGAAATACGTGGCGTAAAGTAATTAATGAAAAGCTAATAAGCGCAATTACGCAAATTACTCAACGGAACATTTTAACTTCTCGTGCAAGTAACGGCCGCGTCATCGATTCGATTAAATCAAGGGTTAGAATTGGGCTATCTGCCATACGCAATCTTTAACACATTTGGTGCAGCTAAAAAAAAAAGAAAAACACCCTCCACGTAGGCGGCACGTCAAAGAGCGCCACTTCTTAGGAGCCGCTACATTCCATTCTTCAAACTGTGCGGCGGGCACGCTGGAAGCGTGTACCTGTAGAGCGTTCGCGACGCGGGGCCGCGCAGAAAGCGTGGCCCTGAAAACTTACCGTGCTCTCCGAGAGAGAAGCCTGTGGCTCGGTCGCGTGCTCCGGAAGGTCGTCGCCGCGCGTCTAGGGCTGCGTGGTTCCAAGTTGCGTCCGCAGGTAAGCGCCTTCGTCGACTCGCCGTCACAGCACCGACTCGAACTCGGCCGTATGCTGGGGTCGCTGAAGAAGCGCAACAGAGTTACTTTTCCCTCGCGTTTTATCACTGCCGGTGATTAGCGTTCGGCGTGCGGGTCTGTCACATCGTTCCGGGTCACGCGACGGATGCGTTGTAGCCGAGCTCAGAAGCCCGCGCTAAGATACCGTTCTACCGAGACTGCGGTTTTCGCAGCTCGGCGCGCAAGGGACGACAGCTTCCCGGAGCAGTTCTGCAGCGGACTATAGCGTCGCGACTTGCGTGCGCGATAATCCAGGCAGCGGATGTGAATTTCGAGCCGCGTGTTTCCTTAGCACGGTTTCTCGTTCACCGATGGGTATCAGTTCTGTTGGGTATCAGCCGCGGTGGTGGGCGTGGTAGCGCACGAGACAAGTTGTCCCAGCACTGATTCGCTGCTTGCCAACAGGCCAAGAACAGTGTTCTAGTGCTTAGAAGTCCTGTTCGGTGTCGTCGCGCGCAGAGTAGTGGGTTCTGCCCATGAGCTATGCGCCGAATTTGGTCAGTTCTAAAAAAATTACGGGTATGCAAACGCAGCACACGACAAAACTCGCGACAAAAAGATTCAATATTGAGCACTGAAGACAGGAGGTAACTAAATATTTCTGCAAGGAAAAATAAAGAAGTTCGCTTAAGGAAAATGGGCCGCTTAGGGAACAAGATTAATATAAATAGCGACGACAAGACAGCGATGTGACTAGTGCGGAGAATGCAAAGTTATCGTAGATTACCCAGGAATGAGATTAAATAACATGGTGTCTCAGAAATATAGATGTCTTAATATGTGTTGACAAGTTGGCAAGGACCTGTGAAGCGCTCTTGACGCAGCGGCACTTTCTCGACCGCGAACAAGTTGAGCGGGAGATGCGCGTCGGACGATTTCCACCAAACTGTCCTCCGAGTCCCAGGCGCGAGATGCACGCGATACCCGAAAAGCGCACACGAAGGCAGAAAACGATCCGGGAGCAGCCCTCTACGCACTGCCTAATGCCGCCGCTGCCGCCAGCCACAGCAAAGTTGTCGATCGGAAGTGAAGAAACGCGTCAACAGCTGATAAAGTCAGCACCGCAGCACTGCACAGACGAGAAGGAGCACAGCGGCAGGCTGCCGAGAGCGTCAGTCACTCAAAGTCCTTCCTCTTTCTTACTCTCCGACGGCGTTCGGGACCGGCGCCCGGCGATGAGAGAATCCTGGCACCAGTCGTCGAATTCGGCGTCGGTTGGGGAAAGGGGGCAGTGGTGTAGCGCCGCGCCGCCGCTTACAGGGCGCGCAGCCGCGACCAGGCTGCTTGCACTGGCGCTGGGCTCCGGCGACTGGGGGCCCGGACCGAACCAAGGCCCGGTCGGTGGAGGGGGCCCTGGCTCCTCCTCCCCCCTCTCCCTCTCTCGAAAGTCCTCCTCTTTCCTGTTCGGCTCCCCTCCAACTCTTCCCTTCTCCTCGCTTAAACTTTTCCTTCCCGCTCAGGCATCCCGCAACCAGCCTTTTTTTCTTTCGCCTCCTTACCCACACAAACGCGTCTTCCTCCTCTCTAGGCCAATAGTTACCGCCGCCGGACAGTGCCCTCGCTCTCCCCGCCGCCTCGCTTTACTCCCTATTTTCCTTCCTTTCTTCAGTGGTGCATCCCAAGCGCGGGCTTTTCCCTTTTCACTGTGCCCGTTGTTTTTCCTCCGTTTTCCCCGCTAATAGTTACGGCCTGAGGTTCCTTCCCTACCGCATCCCCCTTTTCCTCTTTACTAGACAGGGTAGTTGGGCGAGACAATGGCGCTTTATAAATCCGTTGGTGAGGGAATGCGTTGCGTGGTTCTTCCCTAGAAAATAGAGGGAAGTCTAAAGGCCAGAAAACAAGCAGGGAAGGATTGTCCTGCTCCAGGGTGGCTTGGTAGGTCTTCAGATATAGTGTAGTCATTTAGCTTGGCGCTACATTCGCTATGTTATCCATTATGTGTCCTTTCCCCACTTTACAGCTTACTTCGTGGTAGTAAAGAGCCGCAGCGCCATCGAGTGGCGCCAGCCGCAAGTGGTCTCTATAAGGTTCGTGGAGGCTGTCTCAATGTTGTTTAGGCCCTCTCCTTTTCTGCACTAGTTAGATTGTTTTCTGTATACTTTGATATCTCCCTGAATTCTGTAAACGTCGATTTAATGCTGTGTTTGCTCTTTTCGATGAAGAATTCGCGGGAAAATGCAGTAGTTGTCTTTTCTAGTTTTTGTACTCGCTGAAGAGCATACAAAAAGAATCTTTAAATGACAATGTTTCGCAGGACGGCTAGCAGCTAACGTGCCATATTTAAGTTAACAAAGGCTCAACGGTGCGATATGAAGAGGTAGAAAAGGTTTCAGCCTTTTCGACATGAAAATAAAGTTTGTTGAAGTCGGGTGCGTAGTGAAAAATCCGGTATAAGTATTCATCGAAAAAAAAAAATGAATTTAGGCAGACATGTGCCCACCTTTGCTGGATAAGTTCTTTTTTTTTTCAAACACGGTGTGAGTTTCACTGAAAGTTGGTGGTTTAAAATTACCTCTCCCAGAATGCCGTTGTGGCTGCGATAGGCCTAATTGAACTTAGCTGCACCGCGGCTTAAAGTTATATTCGTACATTGGAGGTTCCTTTGCGAGTATTTATTCCAAAGCTGAAGGTAGGGCGACTTAGTTGCGCGTTAGGTTGCTTCAGTTAGGTTGGGTGAATAAAAAGGGTAACAAAAGCAGATACGACTTTTTTATACCGCAAGAATGCTATTTAGGACTGTTTTTTATAATTACCGTTTCTCTCTTTCTCCCCTGTTTCTTGTTTCTATAGCTACAAGGTTTTGGTGACTATGGTTTGGATTCTGGTCGCACCGCCAATTTTTCTAATCAAGACGGGAATAAGGTGCGAAGTATTTGGGCCCTGCAACGTGACATTATTGCGATCTCTTTTTATTGCAATCTACTGACGTCAAATTTACGTAAAGCCGACGCAGGCATCGAGCGGTGTTGGAACAGCCCATTCAGACTCTCGCCTTGTCTATAGGAGGTTACGTTTGTTGGCTTTCAAATCGAATAGAATTGCATACTTTCGCAAGTCTTTAGATTCAAATTGGCTGACAAGAGGCGAGGAGCATGCAGAAGGGGAGGTACTTTCGGTGCGGCCGAGCTAGCGCAGTGAAAGTAAATAATCGAATCAGGAAGGTGGTACCCGCGTTCGCGATTGACCCGCTTCGCCTTGCTTAGCTTGCGATGGCTGGCCGAAAATCGCGGCGGCGTGCAACGGAATGTTCAGAACGGCGCTAAGGCAGATCCCTTGCGAAGAGAGAGAGAGAGAGCCAATGATAAAGGAAAGGTAGGGAGGTTAACCAGGACTGAGCGTGGTTGGCTACCCTACACTGGGGAAAAGGAAAAGGGGACGGGAAGATTAAAAGAAAAAGAGAAAGTCTACTGGGGATATCGTTCGGTCACTCAGTCCGGATCACAGACGCTGAATGAATCCAGTAGCTTTCAAATATCGCAGCAGCGCTATCGCGAAAAAAAAATGATAAAGTGATGTCATGTACGTGTCGAAAGGGCTCGACAACGTTACACAGCGAGGTAAATATTTTTATGTGCAAATAGATGCATTCTCTCCGGCAGCTGCGATTAGCCAGTGCCGGAACATTCGGCGAGCAGTCATGCACTATCCTTCCCAGGACGGGGCAGTCTCCGGCTATTCCGGAAAAAATAATTCATTGCTGTTTGGCATATTAATGACATGTTAAACGCGTATACTTTACTTTGACGTGGTGACTTCTCGCGGGTTTGTGACATCGCGTTAAAGAAAGCCAAAGTGGGCGCTGCCCGAAAACTTTTCACCAAGATGGGGCGTGTTGCGCTGCTATCGCCACCTCACGGCGGGGTTAGTCGGGCGAGACAGCGAGTAGACTCTTCCCCTTTGTACTTGGGACCGGCGAGTGGTGCTGACCCTTCGCGCGTGCGCACACCCGCTTCGCGGAGCCGTTGAGCGGAAGGCCTAGGAGCGGGACGCCATGATGGACGAACACGGTCATTCGAACGCGACACCCTTCGCTTGACTGTGCACGCGAATGACCAGGCGTCAGTGGCGTACCAATTATATATCGAGGAGGGGGGGCGGAAGGGGCAAACCGCAAACGATCTGACCGGTCTCTCTCTCTCTCTCTATATATATATATATATATATATATATATATATATATAATATGTAATGTATATATATTACAATAAGTGTAAGAGCCTAGAAATGCGTCTGTCACTTATAATTGTCTTTAACAGACATAGAACTATTTGTCACTCACACTTGGTAAAACACGGGGGCCCGAACCATTATTTGAATTTGCATTTGTTTCTTGCAACTATGTAAAATCTCAAGATGATACATGGACAAAAGGCAATGAGTGCCTCACAGAGGTCGCGCATCACGCCCAGTAGCAGCAGCACAGCGCACATAACGAATGCGCATTCAGTTGCATAAGTTTAGTAAGTAAACAAGGAATTGTACTTGATGTTTATGGCTATAATATAAATGTGTCCCTAGTTTACGTAACAGCATTGTCGAGGTTATAGGCAACGAAGTACAATCAATATAGATTACTTTCGATATTCACAAGAAAGAAGGCGGCAGATGTGTGCGATCTTGGGATAGTTACAATCCAATTTCCAGCGACGCTGTTTCCCTCGAACAGTTGCAATAAAAGTTTCACTTTCTTTTGACTATATTGAATACTTTAAAGAGTCCGTCTATATATGACTGTTCCATTTGAAACCTTGACCACAAGTAATGCTTCGCAGTATTCCTTGCTGGGGAATTTTAAAAAAAGCCATTAATTCATCAGCACCACATGTTACTACGCAAAAATATTCGCCATGGTGCACCTTCCTCCCTGGTCCTCCACCTTGCCCCATCCAAGTTTCCGCTAGATTTGATATCGGTTGATTTCACAGTTTTCCCAGGACAGCGGGACAAATTCTCTGCTCGCAAAACACATTTGTAAAACTCCAGGTCGCTTGCATGCGTAATTTACTGCAAATACCATAATCAGTCCCCTGTCTTTTAAGTTTACCTGCATATTGCCCATATCATGCGCCCTTTATTTCCGCCAATTAAAAACAAGATGTCTTGTTTAGTTCATTGAGGACATCGCTGAAGCCCTGTCGGAACATGTTATGACGCCTGAAAGTAGGGAAAGAAATTTCATATTTTTCCTCTCAGTAATTTCCTGTCAGTAATTATTTTCAACGCTTCTAACTGGACAAGGAACGCAAAAATGTTGTCGCACATTGCAGTTACCCCCGTCTGCTTTCCGCAAAGCATAAACTTGTTGTAAATTATAGCTATGTTGAGACACTGGTAAGCACAGTTGATAGTAGTAATATCACACGCTCTAACACTTGAGTAAGAATTTTTTTTACAAAGGCTGTGTTTGATCCATCCATACTTCGCACATAGCGTACCACGCTTTCTCGCTAAATTTGATCTTGGCGGCTTTTATAGTTCCGCCAGGCCAGCGGGCTCAATTATCTCCCGCTCGTTATGCACGCTCATAATACTCTAGAGTGCTTGCATACGTAATTTATTACGAAAGCCCAATGTATTAACCTGTCCCCATTAACTGAACCCATTAACCTGCACCCGTTAACTCGTACTTGCAGTCACCAAACAAAACGAATCTGTCTCTTTTGTTTCAGTGAGGGTACCAGGCGAAACTAATATACCACGCATGAAAAAGTAAAAAAAAAAAAAAACGCCGTGGTTGCTCAGTGGCTATGATGTTGGGCTGCTGAGCACGAGGTCGCGGGATCGAATCCCGGCCGCGGCGGCCGCATTTCGATGGGGGCGAAATGCGAAAACACCCGTGTACTTAGATATAGGTGCACGTTAAAGAACCGCAGGTGGTCGAAATTTCCGGAGTCCTCCACTACGGCGTGCCTCATAATTAGAAAGTGGTTTTGGCACGTTAAACCCCATAATTTAATTTTAAAAAGCCAAAAAGAAAGAGGGTTCAATAACTGTTCTTAACGCTTTTAAATAAGCCAGAAACGTTAACACTTAAATGCTGCCTATTGCTTCAAAGTATCAAATATCTGAACCACAGAGTTCTCTTATGACTTTGGGTAACCTATAGCTTATAGCAGCATCATGATACTTTCGAACACTTGCTTGCACTTTTTTCAACGCTGTGTATATTTGATCAACACACATTTATCATCACGCATTAACTTTGTGGATTGCTCTCCTTATGTTCTCAAAATTTGACCTTAGTTGTAGTTGTAATTATGTCAGCGCAGCCGTCTAAGCTTTACACCACTCGTAAAACAGAATAATAACGCTATGGAGCACTTGTATATGTATTATACCGGAATATGCCTACACATTGGTGATACAATGCCGATAATTTTCCCAATATAAACAAGATGCCTTCTTTAGCTAACCGTGGACACCGGAGAAACAAACTACGAGTCTCGTATGATGCACGAAAACACATGGAAAGCGGGGATTTAGTAATGATCTGGCAACACTTACATTTAAAGCAGGAAAGTGAAAGTTTCGCGAGGAATTGCATTTAAAATTTTCTCTATTTTCACAGTATGTGAACAGTCTCTTGTGCTTATGTTTCAGGAGTCTGGGAAATATTTATATTAGCGGCAGTTATGACACTCTGGAACGCTTGAATGAGCAACTTTCTACAAAGGCTGTAATGAACCTACACAAAATAAACATATATCGTTCGTCACTCAGAACATTTCTTCGTACTTCGAATAAATATGAACACCGTGCCCCGCATATTTTACAGAGAATACCGGGGGAAAACCACTAAATGCCGCGCACAACGCATACGGATTGGGAGAAAGCGACTATCAGTAACTGTTTTCAGAGCACATAAGCAACCTACGCAGTGCGAATTTTCATTGCACGTCACAAAAAAGTGGCCCCCGTTTTTCGAAATACGGAATATCTGCTGTTTGTTTTCTCCTGCCGGGAAAAAAAGTAATAGTGTAGCACGTAATTAAGAAAACAGCCTGAAAATAAAATCGTCAGAAGTGACACACTCCTTCAGAAAAATTTTAATTCAGTGCTCTATTGGCATTGAAATGGCTCTGCACGTTCAACCAAGGCCCTTTTCACCAGCGTATCTACGATGGGTCGTGATTACATGACAAAATTGGACCGTTATATCTGTAAGAGGTTTGATTAGATTGTTCATGTACATCCAACGCCCAGCGTATTCACCCCATAGCGGCGTGCGTCGCTCGTGTTGTCATTGCGGACGTTCTATACGCCGTCATGGACGAGACATTGTCGACGCCGACCGCCTCAAGACTTCCTATTATCCACTTATAGTGACAAGCTGTTAGGTCGCCGGGAGGCTCCCTTTTTGTTCCTGAGGCTAATTGTATATAAGGAACCGAACGATATAGTGGGTCGTCCTCTCCAGCGCTTTAGTGGGTCGTCCTCTTCAGCGGTTTTGCTCGTGAATGTCGCTCGTGCTGGGAGTCTGTGCTCTACCAAGACTGTCGCCGCGGCGCTGCTCCAAGTTCCATCAAATAAACACATTGGCAGTCTTAATATTGCTACGGAACAATATGTGCGATCACGAAAGGCGAGCAGTGCGAAGACGACGACGACGATGAGAAGCTAGCGCGGGCTGTTGCCTCTTGGCCAAGCGCAGCGTATTTTCTTGTAAATATACTTGTACATAGCTTTTCGTCTGCGCCTTCCTACGTAACATATCTGGTGGAGGTGGACGTTCCATGTACCTCGTCACGGAGCTTCGCAGTGGAAGGTACGTCGAGCCTTCCTTCATGGCTCCCGGCGACGACAACCGGACTCCCCCGGCTCCGACACCTGCCGCGACTTCGACGACCTACATCACTCTCCCCGCTCCCCGTGATCCTGGCGTATTCTCGGGCAAAGATGGGGAAGACGTCGATGACTGGATCAGCCTGTATGAACACGTCAGCCGCAACAAACGGTGGGACCCTACTATTATGCTCGCCAACGTAGTATTTTACCTCGGTGGCACACCTAGAGTTTGGTATCGCACGCACGAAGATGAGCTCACCAGTTGGGATTCACTTAAGACACAGCTTCGGGACTTGTTCGGCAACCCCTACGGTCACCAACTTGCCGCGCAGAAGGCGCTTTCCAGCCGTGTGCAGACGTCAACAGAGCCTTATGTCACGTACATTCAGGACGTCTTGGCTCTGTGCCGCAAAGTTGACACCCACATGACTGAGTCAGACAAGGTTGCCCACATCCTCTAAGGCATTGCCGATGACGCCTTCAACTTGCTCGTTTCCAACAACGTAGCGACGGTGGATGCTGTTATAAAAGAGTGCCGCCATCTGGAACTCGCTAAAAGCCGACGTATTGACCAGCAGTTTGCCCGTCTGCCAAACACCCCAGCGACATCTTCCTGTGCCGACACTCCTCGTCCCAACAACACTGCCGATGTTACCAGGATCGTCCGGCGTGAGATCGAGGCCGCCGTACTCTCAGCCTTGACCTGCCTGTTCTGGATCCTGCTGAACCACACCCCAGTCGCCTCAGTTTCGTCGGCTTCGTTCGCTTGCCACCTTCGGCACTTACCTACGTTGACCTAGTGTCTTCCCCACCAGTCCCCGACGGTCACTACATCGCGGCTCCTATGCAAGACGTCCTCCTTACACACGGGATCGCAGTCCCTCACACAGTTTTATCTATTACGGCGAATTGCGTCTGCCTGCCAGTGGTCAACTTTGGCTTGACGATACAAGTGCTGCCACGCGGGATCTCTCTGGCCCAGCTTTGCTCATTCGCGGATCACTCAGTAGCATCCATTGCAGTAGACGACACGTCATCCGATGCTCCTCTACCATCGCAGTCGGCAAATCGCACCATCGCTGACTTACAGAAAATGATTGCGCCCGACTTGCCGTCCGAGCACGCTCGTGAACTCTACCGCGTTCTGTTTTCCTACCACGATATTTTTGACTTTAACGATCGTCCTTTGGCCCAAACTACAGCTGTCAAACATCGCATTAATACCGGCGATGCCCCTCCTATTCATCGCCACCCGTATCGAGTGTCACCAGCTGAGCGTCAAGTTATTCACGCAGAAGTTGGCAAAATGCTTGCCAAGAATATTATCGAACCATCATATAGTCCATGGGCGTCACCTGTTGTACCGGTCAAAAAGAAGGATGGCTCATGGCGCTTTTGCCTGGACTATCGGCACCTTAACAGGGTTACCAAAAAGGACGTGTATCCCCTACCTCGGATTGATGACGCCCTTGACTGCCTCCACGGTGCTCGCTATTTCTCCTCTATTGACCTTCGCTCCGGCTACTGGCAGACTGCCGTGGACGATCTCGACCGCGAGAAGACTGCTTTTTTAACACCCGACGGTCTTCATCAATTCAAAGTGATGCCGCTCGGTCTATGTAACGCCCCTGCTACTTTTGAACGCATGATGGACTCCCTTCTTCACGGTTTCAAATGGTCCACGTGCCTGTGCTACTTGGATGACGTTATCATATTCTCCCCAACGTTCGCTACGCACCTCGAGCGCCTCTCAGCAGCCCTGGACGCTTTTCGTCGAGCCGGTCTGCAACTCAACGCATCGAAGTGTCAATTCGGCCGTCGCCAAATTACCGTCCTTGGACATCTCGTTGACGCGAACGGAGTGCAACCGGACCCAGGCAAGATCCATGCTGTTGCGCACTTCCCTGTTCCGAAGTGTGTCAAGGATGTGCGCAGCTTCATCGGCCTTTGTTCGTACTTCCGCCGTTTCGTGAGAAATTTCGCCGCCATAGCACGACCACTAACCGAGCTTTTGAAAAAAGACGCCCCTTTCCAGTGGGGCGATAACGAGGCCTCTGCATTCTCACATCTAATCAACATTCTCACAACGCCTCCCGTTCTGGCCCATTTCGATCCTTCTGCGCTTACGGAAGTCCGCACTGATGCCAGCGGTCACGGAATTGGCGCAGTACTGGCACAACGCCAGCATGGCCACGACCGTGTTATCGCTTACGCCAGCAGGCTCCTCTCACCCGCGGAGCGCAACTATTCCATCACTGAGCGTGAGTGTCTGGCCATAGTTTGGGCAGTTGCGAAATTCCGCCCATACTTATATGGCCGACCCTTTTCCGTTGTCACAGACCATCACGCGCTTTGCTGGTTATGCTCGCTGAAAGATCCTACAGGAAGACTTGGTCGCTGGGCCTTACGCCTCCAAGAATACTCGTATATTGTCACCTATAAATCTGGCCGTCTACACAAGGACGCTGACTGCCTGTCTCGCTACCCGGTCGACGAGCCTGACGACGCTGACAGTAGTACCGCCGACGGCATTTTCTCTGCCTTCGCTAACATCGCCGATGAGCAGTACCGAGACCTATCGCTGCGAGCACTTATCGAGCGTATGCGCTCAACACTTACCGACTCATCCGTTCGCCGATATGTCTTCCAGGGCGGCATTCTGTATCGAAGGAACTTCCTCCCTGACGGCTCTGATCTTCTTCTTGTCGTGCCAAAACAACTGCGACAGACTGTGCTCTTTGAGATGCATGACGCACCCACTGCAGGACACCTTGGGGTAACCCGCACGTACGACCGTGTCCGCCGCCGCTTCTATTGGCCTGGTCTCGCTCGCTCCGTTCGACGCAATGTTGCTGCCTGTGATCCCTCCCAGCGTCGGAAAACACCTCAGGTGCTACCTGCCGGTCATCTCCAGCCGATCACCGTCCCTGTAGAAACGTTCTTTCGTGCTGGATTAGACCTGCTCGGTCCCTTTCCCACGTCATCCTAACAAATGGGTAGCCGTCGCGACTGATTACGCCACCCGATACGCTATCACTCGGGCTCTCCCTACCAGTTGCGCCACTGACGTCGCGGACTTTCTCTTGCGTGACATTATCTTGCTTCATGGCGCCCCGCGACAGCTGCTTACTGACCGTGGTCGAAACTTCCTCTCGAAAGTTATCGCTGACATTGTGCGTTCCTGCTCCATTCAACATAAACTGACTACCTCATACCATCCTCAAACCAATGGCCTGACAGAGCGGTTAAACCGTACTCTTACCGATATGCTGTCCAAGTACGTTTCCAAAGACCACCACGACTGGGACATTGCCCTTCCTTACGTAACATTTGCGTACAATTCTTCCCGGCACGACACCGCCGGATTTTCTCCATTTTATCTACTGTACGGTCGCGAACCTACCTTGCCCCTAGACACGGCACTTCCTCCTGCTGCGATCTCAACAAGCGAGTATGCGCGCGACGCCATCGCCCTCGCCGACCATGCACGCCAGCTTGCCCGTGCTCGACTGACGGCCTTACAAGCCCTCAGCAGTGTCATTACAACGGCCGCCATCGTGATGAACAGTTTTCGCCTGGTGCCCTCGTGCTCCTGTGGTCGCCCTCCCGTTACGTCGGACTTTCAGAGAAGCTCCTTTCGCCATACACAGGGCCCTACCGCGTGCTGCGCCAGGTGACGCCTGTGACTTACGAAATTGCTCCTGTGGGTTCAACCTCGCCCTCTCTTCTTGCATCAAGTGATGTCGTGCATGTCAGTAGGCTCAAGGCCTACTACACTGCTTCCGAGTCCGATCTTTAGTCGCTCCGGGACGGCGCTTTTGCAGCCGGGGGTAGTGCTACGGAACAATATGTGCGATCCCGAAAAGGCGAGCAGTGCGAAGACGACGACGACGATGAGAAGCTAGCGCGGGCTGTTGCCTCTTGGCCAAGCGCAGCGTATTTTCTTGTGAATATACTTGTACATAGCTTTTCGTCTGCCTCTTCCTACGTAACAATATTCTGAGACTGCAACGCTACGTAGGCCATCTCTAGACAGATTCAATAGTTCCAGTATTTGATAAACCAAGGATTTCATGCCGTAAGGCACGCCAGTCGTTGGGCTCGGCTGATTGTAATGCATAATCCGGAACTCCCCCTCACCGCAGGTTAAATGTGCCAAGCTGATTGTGTTTTCGAATACGGAAATAGCGGTCGCAAAAAGCTGGACATGATGAAAATTGCGCTAGCTGACATTTCTGAGGGCGGCAACTGCCCAGCGTCAGGCGTTCTCGGCAATGCTAGTGTGCGTGGCCAATCCCGCGCGTCGTCCGCCGTAGGGCGTCCCGATGAGGCTCAAAAGACGATCCTCACTGTCCAAGCAGGGGAAGCTCAGTAAAGGAAAGCATTGCTTATGCGGTCACTCTATTAAGAAAGAAAATTCAGCAGCTGTAGTTTTGTTCGACTTTCCAGCGTGCAGCCGAAAGTACCCGCTTTCAATATTGACGGAGCAAATTACATACCTTGCCGCCCCCCCCCCCCTTCCCACTTTTGAAAGTGGGAGAGACAGTGCCCCCCCGGTATATACGCCTATGCTAGGCGTTGGTGGCCAGCATGGCAGCGAACATATTTGATCGCTCTCCGGTCGCGATGAGTCGGAATTCCTCGATTTGTCGCGCGCCCACATCCGAGACCTGCCATTGTTCTTCGAGCACCACTAGGTTCCTGTGCCTTTAAGCTTAATGCTTGCTTTCTCACGAAGTAAACCGGCTCCATGCGGGCTGCTCGGGGTGTTTCACGCAAATGGTTCGGCGCTCACAGACTCCTAGTGATAGCAGGCTCCCTTCCAGCTAAATTAAGGACGATAAAAAATATGCGTTTGCTGCGATGAAAGATTTGTCAGAATATCGAAAGGACCAATTTTACATGAATGCAATCTAAGTCGAAAGCAAGGACTAAAGAATTGTTCCGAAATGTAGGGGGAAAAGAAACGAACTGTGTCGAAAAGAAAGCCGGGGTCGCTTGATTTTGATGCAACTGAATGTAGACGCAAGGAAGCGCGGCACGACCTCGTCACATAGTCTTTTTCACCGACGAATACGAGCAGTTTGCTAAGGTAGCTTCAAGGCACTTTGAATTTTTCCATGTTTTGTACAAGCAAAGAATTTTCAATGGTTTAACACAAACGTAAAAACCCTCGCGTTGAAGTGACGGTCCTTGCAAGAGATACATCGAAAGAAAGGAGAGAGAGAGCGAGATGCTGACGAAGACCATCAAACGCTAAGATTTATGCATGAAAATGCCGCATTGCTCCTAAATCATAAACAAAAAAGTTGCTTTCGTGGTACTTACGGTAGATATATTACACCAAGGAATATCAGCAAAATCGGAAAGTGCGCTTCCCTCTACGGAAGAGATGCGACAGGATGGACGCTTATGGGCGACATTGTTTTATTCAGACAAACGATCACTTTAGGTATGCAGCCAAATGTCACATGCTCAGAGTCAGTATATACTCGCCATCAGCACATACAAAGCTTGCATATGTAATGAACTATAATGTAGCGTATATTAGATGAATAATGAAATGATATTTCACGCTTTTCCTTTCTTTTCGTTTTTTGCGCTAGTGAAGGTCCTGGACCTCGAAGTCCCAGAAAACATACTTGCAAACCTAATAGAGACACAAACAGAGTGGAAAAGGCAGTGAGGTTAAGATGAACATATTCTGGTTGGCTACACTGTACTGGGGGAAGGGTAAAGAAATATTAGCGGAGAGATAAAGCAAAGGCACGGAAAAAAATAAATAGAAGAAGTGGGGAACGTTCGTGAGAATTATAGCTTCCCTTATAGGCCACGCGAACGCAAATACTTCTGGAGTGCCGTGGACGACTTCTGGTGGGGTGACTGTATAGGCCGGTGCTCCAGGACTGTCTGCTCAGAAAGCAGTCGGTTGTCAAGACGGGCCTGCGCGGTCGCGAGTGACTGCCTGTGTGCACTGTGCCGAGGACAACGGAAAAAATGTGTTCAATAATTTCGTCACTGGCGCAGTGGTGCGTAAAGCAAATAATTTTGTGAAAGCGACGGCAAGCTACAGTCGTCAATATACGCGAAGTGTGGTCTCGCTACAGGCCACCCGAAATACATTGTTACAATGAAGATTACTCAAGTGATATTGCGCAACAAAAAAACGACACAGACGTAAGAGAAGAAGACACACCAAGCGCAACACCCTAAGGCACACCGTTTTGTTTTTTGTTGCGCAATATCACTTGGGTAATGGAGTACCAACTTGCCCGGAATGCTCCTCTCATTATAATGAAAATCTTCTGTGAAGAAGTCTCGGTTTTGTTACCCAAGGGGTGTATACGTCGTGACGTCATGACGCAGAAGGTGGTGGCAGTGGAAGTAGTGGGGGCGTGCGCTGGGACATCAGTACAGCTGAACACTTGCTCGGTTATTTCTTGTAGCTGCATGTATGGGCACTTGAGCAAAGCGAAGTTGAATCCCATCGTTCAGGATCAGTTCAGCAGGAAGCCGGGCCGATTTACATGTCAGGGTGTATCTCACGAAACTTCGAATGTCTGGTGGTCCCGCAATCGTCCACGTAAGTGCAATAGTACGCAGGTAAGCATGAATACTCGTGTTCTTTACTCGATGAAAGACGGGGATATAAAAAAAATGGTGTTTTGGGGACGCGACCCTGAATTCCAGAAAAGACATAAAGGGATAGAAGGACCGAAAAGTTAGAGAGTGCACAATACCTTCCAAGAAGCACAGACGTGCAAGGAGTTTGACCTAATGGGGCGGACTCCAGACACCCCCTCCCTTCCCCCAAACAACAGACGACAAATTAACACGCGCTGTCAAATACTCACTCGTAGACGTGCGGTTTATATATAGTTAATTTCATAGTCATAATCATCTTCATAGCCCATTTTATGCCCAGTGCCGCAGGACAAATCCTTGTCCCATTGATTTCCAATTATGCCTGTCCAAATAAACGCCATAAGAGGAAAACAAGGGAAAGATGTACGCGGCATAATTGACTACGTTTTGCTGCCGGTTGCGCATAGCAGTTGCCAGAACTTCTCGGTGCAAGTATGAAATGGGTGAATTAAACTAATTTCCGACTTTAAAGGAGTCGGAGACGCAAATGGATAGGATGATTCAAACGTGCTAACAGGTAACATTTGACAACAAACCTGGCGTTCATGTTTCCACCAAAGGAAATCCCTCAACAGGAAAATGACTAGCAAATGCTAATTCAGCAAGTCTGCGCAACATTAAAATTTGCTCACCAGAAAACTCACATGCGACAAAAAAACAAACAGAAAAAGAAAGACAGCATTACCTGAAAGTTTTATCTGAGCTTTCTTCAGCATTACTTGCTTTGAGCTAGTGACTGTGTAACTTGTTTAAAGTAGGATATCTTTATGAATTAAGGAAAAAAAGAATTTCGCACTAATATTAGGTGCAATGTACAATGTACAAGAAGGTTGTGGATCTGGTGAATGAGACATATCGACCGGTGTAAACGGACATTTTTGTTCTTGTGCCTCGTTGAACGGTGACAATGCCAACTGTCGTATAGCCACTGCTGAATGACGGGTCTTCTTCTTAATATTCCGAATTGTGAGGCGTATTTGTGGCTCTCGTGGGCAACACAGTGATAACAGTAAATGTGGTACTTCACATCAGGAAACAGCACCACTTATTTGCTCTCGAGGCATTTTTGTTGCTGGACAAAACGTTGTGAAATCAATAACATTGTCTATTGACGAAGTGCCTCGCCAGAAGCTCGTCATGGAGTCAGAGTACATATTGTAACGTTAAAGATACCACTTCAGGTACGAGTCATCCTTTTCAGTACCTTTTCTATGGAACTTGCCAGCGAATTGGGCGAAATGATGCCAGGCGAATTACTGGGGGCGAGGTCTTCTCGGCAAGCATTTTTATACCAGTCGAATCCTCGTACTCCATTCGACGAGTAGGAACCGTTTAGCACTCTGACCTGCACGTAACCGAGAACATTGCCATTTCCACCAGATTCTTGCCTGCGGAAATAATTGTCGAGCTACGCCAGAGTAAGTGATGCGCGCTGAAATTGCCCATTATATTCGAAGCAGCCCTGGTACGTAACTTTAGGCGTCGCAGTTTAACGCGCTCAAATCATCCTGGCGAGGATATGTAAACACCAATGAGTGTTAATGAAACTTGCTTCTTTCTTACGCATAGACAGACATATTGTTTGTCGTCATCTGTTTGTAATGCGTGATGGGCATACGTAAAATCCGTGCGAATGTAAACTTCGCTGCGCGCTTCACACGTCGAAGAAAGAAATGACTCGTACCCTAACCGTTTAACGGGAGTAAGTACGTTGAGTCCGCAAATATGACGACGGGAGGATGAAATGCAGGAGCTCAAGCCTCTGGCGCTCCACAGTAAAATCGAAGCATGTCTAACTTCATTGCGGTATCACAGTATTGGATTAGCCATGGCGTCTACTTAAGGCTTTCAAATACTTGATTTAGATGTTTCAGTAGCTGTAGTACACTCGCAGCAGACGGTGTTTTTAGCTCGCCCAGCAGGAGGCGAGTTAAATTTATCAGTGATAGAAGCATTACGGACGCTTGTATATCCTCTTCGGGCGCTGTATCGGCGGGAGGTTCGGAATTTAAGGTTTCCTATGTGCACTATGAATTTGCAGATGACTGTGACTTTGGCAACCTACGTAAAGGAGCATGAGCCTTACTTTGTTCGGTATTCTGATTCCTATCAGCCGCGACCGGCCTAGACGGCAAGGGAAGTGGAGGAAAAGCAGGACATGGGACAGACGCTGCAGAGGCATTGACTTTCTTTAACGAACGTCACCGACAATATCACCGCTGCCTGGCGGTTTTGGGAGGCTCCGGAAGAGACGAATAGCCTCTGGTATGAAGTTTTAATGCAGCCACCTTCTTTCAATATGTGGACGAAACTTCATTGAATCTATGACAATTCTGATGCTTACGAACAGTCGCCCTGCAGTCTTCTGCAGAGTGGGTTTCGGCGCAGGGAGAACTGCTGTAGTCTCGCATACGCTTCTCGTGTGACCCAGCTTCGTGCAGTTGTGGCATTGTAGTGGCTTCAGTACGAAAGGTAGTACAGGATGTCGAAAGGGGCTCACCTTTACGTAGAGAAGTAGACAGCCTCCCTTGAACGCTGTCCTCAAACAACGTGAGTTGCCAAGGTGGGTAACACTCGCGATGACGGCAGCTACACTGGCTGGTTCGACAAGAAATTCTAAGTCGGACCTGGGAATGGCGGCAGCTACATCGTAGATGACCGCAATGACGATGTCAGAGCCTAGCGGGATACGGGAACGGACCTTCATTCCACCTAGCTCCGTGACGTTGCTCAGCGTATACAGCGGGGCCACATGCGCAACATCACTTGCGAGTACGTTCTTATGTGTATTCACTATTGTGTCAGTAATTTGATTTGGCACCAATCCTTCCAGCCGCACTGAAGCAGACTGCTTGTTGAAGCGTTTCATGTTGCCGTCGGGCACAGGAGGAACGAAAAAAGACGATGTTGGTGACATGCCTCTATTACGTTCTTTCATTTAATGTGCTCGAGCACAAAGTAATCCTGGTGTTTCCTCTTTTAGCCTTACGGCTCACAACAAGTTATAAGTCGTGCACGGAAGGCTCATCCCTGTTCAGTGAGCAAACACGGGTGTCCTCGCTGCCATAATCTCTGCGAGGGCCGGTCCGCATTCTGGACGTGGCCGCCACTTACGTCGCCGAACCTGGCAGACTTCCGAAGTGTTCCACGTCTATCGCCGACGAACAAAGAATCGACGTTCTAGAGGTACTCGTATATTTCCACAAACAAGGCAAGGGATGCTATAACAACATTATTTATTGCACAGAAAACGTTTTCCATACTTACCTTACTGCACATGCGGCTGCACGTTAATGAGGTTAACATCACTACGCAGGAAATGAGTAAATTTTAGAAACTGCACAACGCAAGCCTAAGGTTATGTAAGTTAGCCTTCAATAGCTATTTAAGAAAAAAAAATAAGCTGATATTTAGATTAAGCAAATTGGTTACAGTCGCGTGCCCCGCCAGTTTCGTAGCGCTTTCTTAACAGCCTTCCTTTTGCAATTTTACTTTTCTTGTGTCGTAACTGATTTAACCGCACTCCGTGGTCACGTTCTCTTTTGGCATTACAGTCGCACACATTGTGGGATCAGTATAATTAATGTTTCTTTTCGAAATAACTTTCCAGTTTATAGCCAGCGCTTGAGCTCTGTCGCTCTCGTTTACTTTTGTATTTCCCGCGCTCTTACGTTCAACCACGAACCTGTACCAACTCGTCGAGGTTTCCCTCCTACTCAGCATCTATCTCAACCGAATTCACTCTACAGGAAACCTGTGAGCACCACACGCGAATGTGCTTGCTAAACACAGCCTCCGCGACTGCCGAAAGCACGAGTCTTAGGGGCCATGTGCCGCCGCTGTACGCCTTCGGTAGCCACCAGTGACTCCGCTCCGTAACGACAGATGGCACTGCCGGAAAATTAAACTTCGACTGCGGCAGAACGCCGCAGGAGCTATTCGGATTCCGCGAGCGGATGACTCAGCACATTCTGTTTTAAATATTTGGTACGTGAAGGCAGCATTTAAACCAGTGTCACTTAGATTCTGCGACTCCATCACGCAATTTCTCGCTCGTGCGAGAGATCTTGGGACTATTCTTGTAAATGTCCCGCCTACCGCCATATCTACAGAACTTTTCCCTCCTTGACTCGTTGACGTAATTTCTCGCTCGTGCGAGAGATTTTGGGACCATTGTAAATGTCCAGACTACCGCCATGTCTACAGAACTTTTCAATGCAATGGGACATTTATGACATTCTCGTGACGAAACTAGTCGTTAGCTTTGCATGTGGTACTACTAACACACCTTGCATGTCGAGACGACATGAGGGATGGGCAATGGCAGCAGCTTTATGTAGAGCAAGGCCATGCAACAAAGTTTCTAGTTTCAGAGCATAAAATTGACAGTTGTTGTCAGTTGTTAAATGTGGGTATTCTCGTTTTGTTGGTGCTTGATCTTTAATAGGATTCCTCATGCTTGGAGGTATATTTGTAAGCGTGCCTCGTGGTGGCTATATATTTCAATAATGTTGCGATCAATAATTTCCTTTGTGAATTCACTCCAAGAGTTTGCGGTAGATAATCACGGTGGAGACGGCAAACGTGGCTCGAAACTAGGACGCTTCTGAACGGTAACTTCCAGTTAGCTTATTTTTATTTATTTATTTATTTCAAGGTACCTAGAAGGCCCCAAGAGGAGCATTGAGTAAGGAGAGCACCCCTACAAGAAAGTTGTACACGAGAACACCGCAAGAAGGACTAGAAACACATCGGCAATAGCAAAATCAAACTATAAAATTGCCACTGACACCGAAACATTTTGCCCGTGTCCTGTACGTGATTTAAGACAGACTGCGCAACGACATCGTTATAACAACGCTCGTTGATACTTGGAGTGCGAATGCTGTGTTTGCTGCACAGAAACATTTTTTTTCTCTCACACGGTAACTGAAAACTGAAGGAGAGAGCACTAAAGCGGAAAAACGCTCGGTGCCGGAACACTTTTCTCGTCCCGCAGAATTTCAAAGGCCAAGACCGCGCTTGAAACGAGAATTCTCTTTGTCGTGCTTTCCTTTTGTTCTCAGGTCTGTACGTCATGCGGCTAGCCTTCCTTTGCTTACAATTTCCCAAGGTTACCCAGGAACGAAAGCAATATGCTGTTCACGCCGCTTGTGTTTGGCCAACGAATGTAGCCGCCCGTGTGCGGCTTTTACGGAAAGCGCGAAGGAAGGTTCGCAAAAGCGGCGTACTCGAGGGAAAACAACGCGCGCACCATAAGAGACGCGCGAAGGAAAACAACGGTTGCATTATCGATGCCCGAACGTTGAACACCGCGTACGCGCATACACACGAGAACAGCGCGGTGCTCACCGAAAGCACAGACCACACGCGCTGCCTGGATTTCTCTCTTTTTTTTTTTTTTTGCCGTCGAATCTTGCGGCTCCTTTGTGGCGCGCGCCTTAAAGTCAACAGTCATGCCCCGTTTTCATGGCGTGCATTAATCTTGTTCTTTTCCTTTGCGGTTGCTTTCCCGCGTGGCACACGTATCCCATAAGTAAGCGACATTCCGCGAACGTTCGATCCTTGTACGTAGCTGATCCCTTACTCCTGTCGAAAGCAGAGCAAAGTTATTATACCTTGCTTTTTCGAAACTTTAGCGCAGGATATATAGCGTTACTTAGGTGCTTCGGTGCCATACACTCAAATTGAAGCAGTGGCATAGTAGCAAGAAAAAAAAAAAAGAAAAGAAAATGTCGATGCGAGCGCGCTTTTTAAAACCTTTTCGCCTCATGATGCTCTGTATTTGTGCAAGAGAACCCTAAAGGTAACGAAATTATTTTTCTTTCATTTTTCCGCTGTGGACTCAATTAAGGCACATCCAGCTCTTGTGTTTCGTACCTGCTCTTTGGCGATGAGCAAAACCTGAACAATATTGTCACGTGGTGGTGACGTTGAAGAACACAGTAGCAATACTGTGAAAGACAAAGCTAACCTTCATTGGGCGAACCTGTGCCCACAAAAACAGGCTACACTTATAGCGCAACGATAGCGGCGAACACGGTCGGCGATCGTCGAAAATCTGATCAACGGGTCAAGCGCGTCGGCTTTTATACATCAATCGTCGAATGTTCCAGACTAATCGTTGGGACCCGCGTGCCTTCCGCAAAGTTCTACACCATTCGCGTCAGGCAATGAAATCAGATAACATAAGGTTCGGCGACAACAGACAGCGGATAGAAGCATCGATAACTTTCGAGAAACTTCGGATACATGCAGGCGCGTCCCGCGCTGTGCGATATTTGTTAGGCGGCGCAACGTGGTCGCCCGATAAAGATAAGTACACGTGTCAGTACCCCCCTCTTAAAGAAGCATCGTCCCGGTGCTACAAATTTAAGAGAGCGAAACACAAAAGGACACTTATTCAACAAAAGTAACAAAACAACGAAAAGAAACAAAGTCCAAAGGTCAGATACGCGAAGTCCCAGCGTTCATTAACGCTGGTAGTACGGCTTGAGTCGCACAAGGTGGACTATTTCAGGTCGTGAGCGGCGCTGCTGTGATATCGAAATGCCGTCTGGCAAGACCTCATAGTCTAGTGCGCCAATACGTCGGATGATCTTGTACGGTCCGAAATAGCGACGCAAAAGCTTCTGGCTCTGTCCTCGTCGGCGTATAGGGGTCCAAACCCAAACACAGTCACCGGGCTGGTACACGACGAAGCGTTGTCGGAGGTTGTATTGTCGGCTGTCGGTACGCTGCTGGTTTTTGATCAGTAGGCGGGCGAGTTGTCGAGCTTCTTCGGTGCGCTGGAGAAAGGTCGCGACGTCAAGATTCTCTTCCTCGGTGACGTGCGGCAGCATGGCGTCGAGCGTCGTCGCCGGGTTCCTGCCGTAAACCAGCTTAAACGGCATGATCTGTGTTGTTTCTTGCACCGCCGTGTTGTAAGCAAAGGTTACGTACGGCAGGACCGCATCCCACGTCTTTTGCTCGACGTCGACGTAGATTGCTAGCATGTCGGCGAGGTTCTTGTTCAGGCGCTCCGTGAGACCATTCGTCTGCGGGTGGTAGGCAGTTGTCCTCCTGTGGCTTGTGTCGCTATGTTGCAGAATGGCTTGGGTGAGCTCTGCTGTAAAAGCCGTTCCTCTGTTTGTTGTTGTTTTATAGGGTTTTACGTGCCAAAACCGCTTTCTGATTATGAGGCACGCCGTAGTGGAGGACTCCGGAAATTTCGACCACCTGGGGTTCTTTAACGTGCACCTAAATCTAAGTACACGGGTGTTTTCGCATTTCGCCCCCATCGAAATGCGGCCGCCGTGGCCGGGATTCGATCCCGCGACCTCGTGCTCAGCAGCCCAACACCATAGCCACTGAGCAACCACGGCGGGTGTGATGTTCCTCTGTCGGTGATGAGGACTTCTGGGGCACCATGTCGCAGCAGAATGTTCTCGACGAAAAATTTCGCCACTTCGGCTGCGCTGCCTTTTGGTAGAGCTTTAGTTTCAGCGAAGCGGGTGAGATAGTCCGTCGCTACGACGATCCACTTATTCCCGGATGTTGACGTCGGAAACGGCCCCAACTAATCCATCCCGATCTGCTGGAATGGTCGGCGAGGAGGTTCGATCGGCTGTAGTAATCCTGCTGGCCTTGTAGGTGGTGTCTTGCGTCGCTGACAGTCTCGGCATGTCTTGACATAACGGGCGACGTCGGCGGTCATACGCGGCCAGTAATACCTTTCTTGTATCATCCACAGCGTTCGGGAGAAACCGAGGTGCCCAGCGGTCGGATCGTCATGTAGGGCCTGAAGTACTTCTGGACGCAGCGCTGACGGAACAACAAGAAGGTAGCTGGTGCGGACTGGTGAGAAGTTCTTCTTTACGAGCAGGTTGTTCTGTAATATGAAGGAAGACAATCCGCGCTTAAATGCCCTAGGTACTACGTCGGTGTTCCCTTGCAAATACTCGACGAGGTCTTTTAGCTCCGGGTCTGCTCGTTGCTGTTTAGTGAAGTCTTCTGCGCTTATTATTCCGAGGAAGGCATCGTCATCCTCGTCGTCTTCCGCCGGGGGATCGATGGGGGCGCGTGATAGGCAGTCGGTGTCCGAGTGTTTTCGCCCAGACTTGTAGATTACCTTGACGCCATATTCTTGTAGTCTGAGGCTCCACCTCGCCAGCCGTCCTGAAGGGTCCTTTAAGTTAGCTAGCCAACACAACGCGTGGTGGTCGCCGACGACTTTGAATCGCCTGCCATATAGGTAAGGGCGGAATTTTGCTGTAGCCCAAACGATGGCGAGGCATTCCTTTTCAGTCGTAGAATTGCCTTCCGCTTTTGACAGCGACCGGCTAGCCTAAGCTATGACGTGTTCATGTCCATCTTTTCTCTGGACTAGGACGGCACCGAGGCCTAGGCTACTGGCGTCAGTGTGTATTTCGGTATCGGCGTGCTCGTCGAAGTGCGCAAGTACGGGCGGCGACTGCATGCGTCGTTTGAGTTCTTGAAATGCGTCGGCCTGCGGCGTTTCCCACTTGAACTCGACGTCGCATTTAGTTAGCTTTGTCAGCGGCTCAGCGATGCGTGAAAAGTCCTTGACTAAGCCCCTGTAGTAGGCACACATGCCAAGGAATCTACGCACTGCCTCCTTTTCGATGGGCTGCGGGAACTTTGCGATGGCAGCTGTTTTCTGCGGGTCGGGGCGTACTCCAGATTCGCTGATGAGATGGCTTAGAAACAGAAGCTCCTCGTAAGCGAAGCGGCACTTTTCTGGCTTCAGAGTGAGCCCTGATGATTTGATGGCCTCTAGTACTGTCGCAAGCCGCCTAAGATGATCGTCGAAATTTCCGGCGAAGACGACGACGTCATCCAAGTAAACAAGACAGGTCTGCCACTACAATCCTGCTAACACCATGTCCAAGACGCGCTGGAACGTTCCAGGCACCGAGCACAGTCCGAATGGCATGACCTTGAACTCGTAGAGGCTGTCTGGCGTGATGAAGGCAGCCTTTTCGCGATCTCTCTCATCGACTTCTATTTTCCAGTAGCCAGACTTCAGGTCCATCGACGAGAAGTATTTAACGTTGCAGAGCCGATCCAATGCGTCGTCTATCCGTGGAAGGGCGTACACGTCTTTCTTCGTGATCTTGTTCAGTCGACTATGATCGACGCAGAAACGTAGGGTTCCATCCTTTTTCTTCACCAGGACAACAGGAGATGCCCAAGGGCTTTTCGACGGCTGGATGATGTCGTCGCGCAGCATTTCGTCGACTTGTTGCCTAATAGCTTCACGTTCTCGCGTCTAAACTCGGTAAGGGCTCTGGCGGAGTGGTTGAACGCACTCTTCGGTTATTATGCGATGCTTTGCAACTGGCGTTTGTCGAATCTTCGATGAAGTCGAAAAGCAGTCCTTTTATCGTCGGAGAAGACTTCTGAGCTTTTGCTGCTTGCTCATGGGGATACTTGGATTTACGTCGAAGCCTGGTTCGGGGAATATTGTCGGCGGGGTAGATGGCGGAAGCATCTGAGAGGACAAAGGCATTGCTCGTTTCCACAATTTCCTCGATGTACGCGATTGTCGTACCCTTGCAGATATGCTTGAACTTTTGGCTGAAGTTAGTTAGCATCACTTCCGTTTTCCCCCCGTGGAGTCAAGCGATTCCTCTAGCGACGCAAATTTCATGGTCTAGCAGTAGACGTTGGTCACCCTCGATGACGCCTTCTACGTTGGCAGGTGTTTGGGTGCCGACGGAAATGACAATGCTGGAGCGAGGCGGAATGCTGACTTGACTTTCGAGCACGCTTAAGGCATGGTGACTACGAGAACTCTCCGGCCGTATCGCTTGATCTTCAGACAGGGTTATCGACTTCGACTTCAGGTCGATGACTGCGCCGTGTTGGTTTAGGAAGTCCATGCCGAGAATGACGTCGCGTGAACATTGTTGGAGGATAACGAAGGTGGCAGGGTAAGTCCGGTCATGAACGGTAATTCTTGCCGTGCAGATTCCAGTCGGAGTAATCAGGTGTCCTCCAGCGGGCCGAATTTGAGAGCCTTCCCATGCAGTCTTAACCTTCTTCAGCTGGGCGGCGATGTGTCCACTCATGACGGAGTAATCGGCTCCTGTGTCGACTAAGGCGGTGACTGCGTGGCCGTCGTGAAGCACGTAGAGGTCGGTGGTTCTTTGTCTTGCGTTACAGTTAGGTCTTGGAGTCTGATCACGGCTGTGTGGCGTTGACCTGTGGCTGGTATGGGACGTCGTCAGGTCGTCTTTCGTCGTCGTATTCCTTGCTTTCACACTTCTTCGGGACGGCGGCGGGTCATTATGTCGTCGAGATAGTTTCTTCGGCGTCTTCGTCGGCGGCGAAGGATCTTCGTCAGTTCGGCGAACAGCAACCGCACCTCCATCGGTTGCTGCTTTTAGTTTTCCGGATACGGGCTCGCTGACCGGCCGCGGGTTGGGCCAGTGTATGGACGGCGCTGCGGCGACAGGTAGCGGCCTGGTGACGGCGAACGGGACGGTCGTCGAGAGTTCCACTGAGTGGCGGCTAGGTAATCAGCGATGTCACGTGGGCGCTCCCCAAGCTGTGGACGCGGCACGTTGGCGGCGAACCCTCCCAGTCCCAAGTCGCGGTATGGGCATCGGCGGTACACATGACCGACTTCTCCGCAGTGATAGCAGAGCGGGCGGTGGTCGGGGGCTCGCCAAATGTCCGTCTTCCTCGCGTAGGTGCGCTGGGCGACGGGTGGGCGTGCTGGCGGCGGCGGCGGACGACGGAATTGCGGCGTTACAGGGCCTTGGCGCTGTCGCAGAGGGGGCCCTTGACGGCGTGCGATGGCGGCGTAAGTCATCGCTTCTGGCTGGGGCTGCGGTAATTGAGGTTGCACCTCAGGAACCCCAAGCGATCGCTGAACCTCATCTTTCACGATGTCGGCGATCGAGGCCACTTCAGGCTGCAGGCTGCTGACGAAGGCAGGACCTTACGCAGTTCTTCGCGCACTATGGCCCTGATGGTCTCTTGAAGGTCGTCGGAACCCAGTCCTTGGATGGCATATGGCGGCGTGAGCCCCTGGCGGTTATATTGCCGGGTGCGCATCTCGAGAGTTTTCTCGATCGTCGATGCCTCTGCAAAAAACTCAGCTACAGTCTTCGGTGGGTTACGAATAAGTCCGGCGAAAAGTTCTTGCTTGACGCCCCGCATCAGGAAGCGGACTTTTTTCTACTCCGACATTTCCGGGTCCGCGTGCCGGAAAAGACGGGCCATCTCCTTCGTGAAGATGGCGATCTTCTCATTTGGCAGCTGCGCTCTGGTTTCTAGTAGAGCTTGGGCTCGCTCTTTTCGCACCACGCTTGTAAATGTTTGCAAGAAGCCGCTTCGGAACAGGTCCCACTTCGTTAAGGTGGCTTCTCGATTACCGAACCACGTCCTGGCAGCGTCTTCCAATGCGAAGAAGACATGACGCAGTTTGTCGTCGCTGTTCCAGTTGTTAAATGCAGCGACCCTCTCATACGTCTCGAGCCAGGTTTTCGGGTCCTCGAATGGTTAACCGCGGAACGTCGGAGGCTCCCTGGGCTGCTGCAGCAAGATGGGGGACGCTGGGGCTGCCATTGGGGTTGCCTTGGCAACAATCTTCTGGGTCTTCTCAGGTAGAAGTCCGTGCTCCGGGGGCAGCTGTTGAAGACGCCGGCTTGCTCGATGGTCCGGGACTACGTTGGTGTTCTCTTTGCGGTCCGGGCTTGGATTACGGCTTGTCGGCGGCGTCCGGTACATGAACGTAAAGCACCCCGTTGAAGCACGTAAAGCACGTTGAAGAACACAGTAGCAATACTGTGAAAGACAAAACTAACTTTCGTTGGGCGAACCTGTGCCCACAAAAACAGGCTACACTTATAGCACAACGATAGCGACGAACACGGTCGGCGATCGTCGAAAATCTGATCAACGGGTCAAGCGCGTCGGCTTTTATACATCAATCGTCGAATGTTCCAGACTAATCGTTGGGACCCGCGTGCCTTCCACAAAGTTCTACACCATTCGCGTCAGGCGATGAAATCAGATAACATATGGTTCGGTGACAACAGACAGCGGATAGAAGCATCGATAACTTTCGAGAAACTTCGGATACATGCAGGCGCGTCCCGCGCTGTGCGATAAGATTTCTTAGGCGGCGAAACGTGGTCGTCCAATAAAGATAAGTACACGTGTCAATATGAAGGCAGGAGCAAACGTTTCGACAAGTGAGTTTGTCTCTTTCGAGGCAAGCGAAAGAAGAAGCCAACAGTTGTTGACTCCTTATGATATGACCGAGATAAAGGTACTCCTGCATAAGATCTACGGGCTGATTGGCCACCATAAATTCTTGTTTCCTTGTCAGGCTATTGTACATTACTTTTGTCTTCTGCATATTAATCTTCAACTCGGCCATTATACTTTCTCAGTTAAGGTCCTCAATCATTTGTTCCAATTCACTCCAAGTACTGCTGAAGAAGACAATTAGTGGTTCGTCCTCACTCCTAAGCCTTCCCAGCCTAATGGCTTGAATACTTATAACCATGCTGTGATTAGCATGGAAGAGATTGTCTCTCCTTTTCTTAATAGGTATTTTTTTTTAATTTTCTTATGGAGAAGCATGGTATCCGTGGAATTTTTGTAAATATTTTTCAAGGTATTGACTTATGCATCCTGTACTCCGCAGATTTCTAAGTTGCCTGATTGATGACATGGACGTGATTCATTGTAGAATGTCTCTTCCTGAAGCCAACCTGTTCTTTTCAAAACTTTTCTTGTGCATATATTACGCAAAACTGCAAGGAAGCCAAATGGCGTTTAGTTCTTTCATTCTTTACCTTCTCCGGGATCATATAAAGATATAGATATATAAAACGGCTCCTGGAACAGTAAGTTTAAAGTGTAACGAGTACTGAACATAAGGGACAGAGAGACAAGTGACATCCGGAAGGTATGGAGATTAACCTGCAGAAAAGTTTGCGGTTTGCTACTCCATCATAAATGAGGGGTAAGAGGATACAGAGAAATTAAGGCAAAGCGGAGAATGGAAGCACATGCACAAAGAGAGAGTGAGTGAGTGAAACGCACACAGACACAAATAAGCGTGAGAGAGACCTGCCTTTCTGATGGCATTTCTTCAAGAGCCCATAGATGTGGCCATTGCTTTCCCAAATGAAAATTGCTTAAAAAAAGTGTCATGAAAGCGAACAATATCAACGACGCAGGAAGCAGGCAGCGTGCGTACATTTCCTCTGCACTTGACCAGCTGCCTACTTTTCAGGTGACTCGCCGATGGTTCGCGGTTTCTGCGGCAGTTCGGCGCGGCTGACTCCCGATTCTACATCTCGAACCTAATGGGTGCGGCGATTCAAGAAGGTCGCGTCTGAGCTCGAAACGTACAAAAGCTTTAGAATATCTCCGCAAAATTTACGGCATCGAAGGTGCTGGTACTCATGGTCAAATCTACTAGCCCTTTGCGCTTTCGTGTAGATATGCTGTGCTTATTACAAAAAACAATAAAAAATAAAGACCAATCAGGTAAAATACATTCCAGTAACTTGAGCTCATAATGCTTGCCTTTCTTAAAATTTATGAGAGGAATACTGATACGAAAACTGAGTCGCAGAACTACGCTATATCATCATCATCATGAGCCTGGTTACGCCCACTGCAGGGCAAAAGCCTCTCCCATACTTCTCCAACTACCCCAGTCATGTACTAATTGTGGCTGTGTTGTCCCTGCAAACTTCTTAATCTCATCCGCCCACCTAACTTCCTGCCAACCCCTGCTACGCTTCGCTTCTCTTGGAATCCAGTCCGTAACCCTTAATGACCATCGGTTATCTTCCCTTCTCATTACATGTCCTGCCCATGCCCATTTCTCTTTCTTGATTTCAACTAAGATGTCATTAAGTCGCGTTTATTCCCTCACCCAATCTGCTCTTTTCTTATCCCTTAACGTTACACCCATAATTCTTCTTTCCATAGCTCGTTGCGTCGTCCTCAAATTATATTAGGTGGTTAATAACTGCGAAACATTCGGTTTTCCGTCCTAAATGTTATACGAAGCATTGCGTCGATTGTGTTATACAGACCTACGGCCGAGCGTGTTCCAGGGTTATTGAGTTAACACCTCACAAAAACCTACGTACAGAACTCATCAATTGCATTCATGTTTAATTATACCTAGACAAATTCAGATTCCTACACCCGTGAAACAAAACAAAATGTAGTAAACGCAAGAAGGCTGCACAATTATTTTTACCGTTTAACAATGAAGGAATTCATACACTGCTCATCAAAGTATTCGAAGTTTTAGCGGCGTCTATAAACCGTGAGAAACATGTTCGTTCAGTTTCGCTAGCATGTCCCTCGATTTCTTCTGATGCTACAGCGGATCTATAACATAACAGGTGACGCCTTTTAACGCACCAAGTAACAAACTTGTTTACAAGCTTCCTTTTTACTACTATAACAGCGCTCTCAGTGCAACACTTTCCCGCTTGAAGAGGCCGAACAAGGTTCCCGCTGTCCGGAGAACGTGATCTTCCTTGTATCAGCTTTGTCGTTGCCTGTCACGAGCTCTTCACATTCGCTTGAAAACGCCATGGCGTCCCAAGCTATTGGATCAGGAAAAATTAAAATAAAGTATACAGTGCGTCAATTAAGGTGAACGACAAAATGTATTATCAGATACTTTGTTCATCTCCTCTTCAACCGAAACTGTTGACAGCTGCCGTTCTTAACCGCGCCAGCATTTTATCATCTTAAGGCGGATGCAAACAATGATGAACAACAAGGAAGGCAGAGCCTGCAACACGTTCATGTAAAAGCGGCAGTGCGTGAGAGCAGGTCTACCCGAACGACAGAGCAAACATGCGCTTCGTCGCTGTTTGCCGAGAACTAAACGACTTGCATCGAGCACTCGCGAAGCGTAGCACGCACTAAGATGGCTGCCATCGATGCTCGTCAAACGTTGTGCGCAAGCAAACACCAAAAGTTCGTTAAGTAACCTGGAAAGAGGCGAGGCGATGGCGCCGAACTAGCAGTGCTGAAGCGGCTAGGAGCGAGAGCGAAAGAAAAGGGAAAAGTGACGGGCTTGGCGAGAGTGCAAGCAGCCGTCGACGACAACGCGTGCACGCGCGCTCTTCTGCTGAGGCCTCTCGATGCGTACGCCGGTGAATGCAAAGAGACCCCGCGTCCGGGCGATCGCTGAGGCACGAAGTCGTCGAGCAAGCAAGCGCGCATACGTGCCTGAAATGGCGTAGCCCAACTTCCCCGCCGCAGCCACCCAGGTGAGCGCGGGGTACATACTTTCAAAAAAAGGAAAAAAAAAAAGAAACAAGATTGCTCTCAAATCCTAAGCTCGTCTCCCCTTTCTAAGTACCATTCATGCTCACTCCACGACGCAGGTCTCAAGTTTTTTCTCTATGCGTGGCACACCTTTCGTTTTATCTCAACCTATTTCTCCGCGTGTATTGCTTGCGTCTAGATTTCACTGTTGTCTGTGTTTACCTTCGCAGTTCGTAGTCTCTCCTCATGCCGTGTGCACAGCGGCTATCCGGGTTCGGTGAACTCTTCAAAGCATGGCACTCTTTCTACATTTACAATGTCTTTACTGAGGTGCTAAAAAAACACCGGCCATATATACATACATGCTGGGAATAGCGAATACTAGGCACATTGACGGGTTTGCATACGCGCATACGAACAAGCGGCGAAGAAGGATATTTGAAGGCAATGTTCAGCTAGTCGCTTCCTTGTTTTCCACTGACTGATTCGACTTTTCTTTTAGAGAATCACGCGCTTGCAGGCACCTAAGGTAGCCTTCAATCTCCTTTGTCGCAAAGTCCCAAAGAGCTTTCAAGCCTAGCAACAGGCGGCCTGCGCAAGCTCATTTGCTAAAAACGAAGGAGAAAGGATGCATTGCGCAACGTCTCGAAGACGTGAGTTCGGCCACTCCATTTTAATGCCGGTGCTGCGGCGGCACAGCCACGAGAATGTCGGAGTCGGCACGGTCGTAGCGGCGCTACAAGTGCACGTGTTGCGGAAGTTCTCCGCTGACAGAGATGAAAGGACTTGAGCGTATCCGTACGAGCAATGCCTCCTTTACTAGATGCCTGCCGCGTTGTCCAGTAGCTGGGTTCCGGGCCCTATCCCTTTTCTCTCCTCCGCGAAAAGGCAACGAGCGCCTCTCATGGCGAACGCCTGCAACTTGCAATCACGTGCTGCGGCCTCTGAGGTTAACGTGGCATTTGTCACCGTCTCGGAGCCCCGTGATAACGCCCGCTAACAGACGCCCGCGCATATAACGCGCCGGCGGATGCATTCAGCCGCCGCTGCCACATCCGCCGGAAGTTGAAAAGGCAATGAGCGCCGCCTCACGGAGTTTATGCTTAACTAACTTCAACTAAGGGAACCGCCGCTACAATGGGAAAGCGAGCAACGCGGCGGGCATCTAGTAAAGGAGGCATTGGTACGAGCAACGGAGCCTATTGCTTTCTAGTATTTCTTCTGCGAAATGGGTAATAATGAGAGTCAGACTAACCCCCGCATTCATAAATGCATCTTAACTTGAAGCCCGTGCTTGACTTATGCGACGCCTGGCATGAACATGCCCACGACGCTCAATGCGTTTCCTGCGGCGCGTTCACGACATGCGTCATAAAGAAATCAAGCCAAGCAAGGGCTTCAAGTTAAGATGCATTCACGAATACAGGGTTTTAGGAGGGCGTGGGAGATGAAGATGACGATGACAGAAATTTGTTCCGCAATCACGTGAAAGGCAAGCTGTGGTAAGCATGTCGTCTCTACTCACGGAGAAAAAGGCAGCCGAATGCTGAGGGTGTTCTCCGGCAATGTCGGCGGAAACTCCGGCGTCGCCTGTCCGAAAGACGGACATGCTGCTGAGGGAGAAACACGAAAACTCGCTCGCCCCAGAGCACGGAAGAACCGGTGGACGCGTTTAACTGTTAAAGTTTTTTCATCCCTAGTTAAAATGCTCGAATTTGGTCGAACTAGTGATGTCTCCGGAGTCAACATGTCGACGAGGTGCAACTTGAGTTGGTGGCGGAAATCGCGGAATAGGTCGGGCAACATTAGTACGATGACTTATGCATCGAATGAAGGCAACACCGTAGATTCGCGGCAAATAATTGCACTGCGCTTTCTTATCGCAATGTAACGGAACATAATGGTGCATGTGGGATAGAAAAATAAAATAAATGTTTCGGGCTTGGGCATCAAAACCCGGAACAAGCAACATTACGCAGCTATCCTTCATTTTTAATAACGCTTCTCTGGGATTAACTCGCACTGAAATTTTTGAAGCAAAAGGCAATGTAACAGGCGTTATCGCACAGTAGTGTCCCCTTAAAAGAAATTTATCTCACAAGAAAGCGAACAAAATTTGGCGCGTTACATGTACATCAAGATTTATCCTCCTAATGTTAATTAATGTAAAAAAAGGCTTTTAATTAGTAAAATGCCATTGCTAGTCGGGAAGTAGCTACCTCCTATGTTCTCAAATATTCCTTTTTTATTCTTTACTTGTTTAACATAAACCCCACTTCGTCTGGTTAAGTGATTCGTGTTGTTACTTAAACGTGAAACCTTTTCCTGAAGCTCTTTCCCACTTCTTCTCACTCTATACATACATTCTTGTCTTGATGTAAAAGAAACTAACTTCTTCGAACTTATGGAATACTCTTGAGCAGCTTTTTTCTTTGTTTTGGGTAGTTACCGATAATCTTTTTCTCCTTACTCCATGCTAATCTTTTCTGACGTGCAATGTTACTATTAGTACTGTGCCGATAAAAGCGCTTCACCATCAAAATTCCCATCGAATTTGTTTTTTTTATTCATTTTCTGCGCCTATGCAGTCACACTTGTTATTTACGTTAACCTGAGCTATTACTTGTTTTGCTGTGTATGTTTAAAATACATCATGACATCCAATATCTGCTATCTCTCAGTGTCAGTTGATAGTATAGATTAAAACAAGGCACCTGAATGAACCAAAACACTAAGCTTAAAGACGTGAGATGATTAGACGGCGCAAGAAGTTTGGAGCTGGAAGGAAGAGCATGGATAGCAAAAAAAAAAAGAATAAATAAAGGTGAACGAAATTGTGTTCCAGAGGCTGGTGTTTCAGAAAATAAATGTAAGCTCATATATGTGCTCTAACTTTCGCTGCCCTTAAAGAGACACTCAGGCCCCCCATATATTTAAGCGCTAATGACAGGACCTCTTGGCGGCTACGCTTTCATGAAAATTAATGTTAGTTCTCGCCGGATCCAACCGGAAATGAAGTGTCGAAGCGGAAGAGATTATACGCGCGCTGTGCTCACTGCTTGCTTTAATTTCCTCTTCTGGTTCGTAGTAGCAGTCTGGTCAGGACTTGATTGGGGGCTCGAGAAGTGCAAGTAGCTTGTCGCGCACGCACGTTGCTTCTCGCTTCAGCGCTAAAGCACTGCATCGTCCAGGCTAGTAGATACGTGTTTGAGAGCCAAGCCGACATAAATTTAAGGGGGAGGGGGTGGTTAAAATAGCATATTGTGGCTTCGCAACCTCTGGTGACCAAGAGAACAGAGCGCGTATTTTTTTTCCTCCAGAAATCCCAGGGGATGACACGCTCGGACCAAAGCAAAAAAAAAAAAAAAAGAAACGAGAACTGAACAATGACCTCCATTGACTTGGAGCTTAATTAATATCCTTTCATATAAAAAAATGCGATTTGTTCAGCAGAAAGTTGTTCGGAAATATAGAAGATGCACTTCGAGAAATGCAGAGGAAGTTCTGTACTGGACTGGCAAGGTAGCAAATTAGCAAGGCTAGGAGTGAAGCGACAAATAGCTTTTCCAGGCGAATATGATGCGACACTTGTTCTACACATTCTGCAACAATTTCAACACTTCGCCCGATACTGAAGCTTTATGTTCTACAAGATATGGCCCATTAAAGACACTGCTTACATAATGTGCTCGCAATGAAAACATGTTCTTCAGTCTAATAAAACAGGAAGTTGCTTCAGTTCTTCATGATTCACATTTTGGCGACTGAGTGAGGGAGCCGTGTCTTTATTTACCGAGAGCTATTGCGTTGGCCCAGTCAATATATTTACGCACACACACACTATATATATACATATATATATATATATATATATATATATATATATATATATATATATATATATATATATATATATATATATATATATATATATATATATATATATATATATATATATATATATATATATATATCAGAGATACGGCTCATACTTTTTCTCACTGGCATTTGACAGTAAGTCAGATAAACAGGTATCTGCACGGGGACTCCGGTAGCCCCCCCCCCCCCCCCCCCCCCTAACAAACACAAACTGTGGTTTATATCATGGTACATGTGATCTCATATATGCCCTATGAGCTATGATGCCATCTGCACGGTGGACGCACCCTACAGAAGAGATCAGAGGTATGTATTTAAGTGATTGTTTGAGGCCTCTAAAACATGGGCGAGTAAGCGGCAGGTAGCACTAGATTGAGTTCTTTGTTGGATTAGTTTCACTGCATGCAGTTTTAAAGTGCACTTAAATGCAAGCAGACGGGTGTTTTTACATCCCATTGGCGGTGAAGTGCTGCCGCCATCGGTGGGAGTCCAACCTAGAACGTCGTGGTTAGCAGATGCATAAAAATGTTACATAATTGGGGCCTGCAGTTGAATCCTACTAATGCGGAGATTGGAGATGAAGAGAAGGTCTGGCTTTGAGCCACAGCCAGCGCTCATTAAAAAAAATGTCTTGTTAACAACGTACCCTTGCGCTCATTGGATAGCATAAAATGTTGTGTTATTTCTACCCGTTTTTGCACTACGTTAGACATCATCGCGTTGTAATAGATCTGGTCTTGCGCCAGTCGTATTACTCTGCGGTTGTGCTGATCTGAACCCTGCATTTTGCTTTCTATGAACACGTTTTGGGCTATTTGGAAATACAGCCTGAATGAACCCAGCAAGTGGAACCAGTACATGCACTTTTCATAATGGTGACCAGTGCAGCTTCTTTCTTACAAGAATGCGCACATCTGTGGTGATCTCATTCCGACCTTAAATAAAGCTCAATTTGTTGAAAACGAAAGTTGGTTTCCTGAAAGTGCATAGTAATCTTACAGGCGAAGCACGCTTTAGAGGGGATTATTGAAATCAAATGCAACCATGGAGTGGACGAAAGTGCATTGAGAGAAAGAGGGTTTAACAATGAGAAAAGGCTCTGCACTACAGTGGTCTTTAGAGCAGATGGTAACGTTCGCACCAGTAGGTTTTGGCCAAGCTAACGCTAAAATTCGCAAACTTAGAGTGCTCGCTCAGCCTCAATGTTTGGGTTGTTTTCCAGACACTTCTCATAAGCTGTCACCACGTCGTAAACCCAAAGAAAATGCTGTACAGGTACACAACCGTTCGTTGGAGAGGCAAACGTAATCCTTGACTTCTTAACTTTACCCTCGTAATTGACTTATCGGGTAACGAGCTCTCTGTTACTGGCCTAGAAGAGCTAATGCTTACTGCACAGTGTGCTAGGAAGAAACACTGTCTAAAAAATTTGTGAAGCAGAAAGAGGTAGTTCTGAACCATGACAGGTAGGAGGGGGTGAGGGAGATTCAAAATAAATGAGACTTGTTGGAATTTCAGCTGAAGAATAAAAATCCGGCCTTAGTTGTGTCCCAGAAAGAAGCAAATGCGAGTCAGAAAAGGGAAGGAAACGTCGTGGTATTGTTCTGTAGAGCTTGCGTCGTCTCGACCCAGCGGTCTGCTACACGCGATTAGAAGAATAGTAAAGTAAGGCAAAAATATGGTTAATTTAAATTCCAGGATGTTTAAATGTCCTGTACTCAAAAGACGCTTGTTTACATTGGATAATGGAGTCTTGCTTGCTCTTTAGAATGGCTAGTTCTGGAAAAGCGCAGGAACATAAATATCACTCGAAAAACAACCTTGCATTTTGCTCGTTTATTAAATTAACGCAGCAAGGCGTTATTTACACAGTGAAATTCAATAATAGATGGAAGGCCGGCAGGGGACTTTGCCTTAATAAAATACTTATCCCCTTCCTCCGAAGTTCCCTGAGTTGATCTGTAAGAAATTGACGTTGTCGTCTTTACGATGAAGAGATTTGTTTAGCGTTCAATGGTAAAAAACATCGTTTATGTATTAAGTATAATTTTGCATTTGTATCGCGGGATGGCTAAGGTTAATTATGACCTTCATCGGTCTTTGCTATCGCATAAGTGGCGCCGTACCATGCTGTGTATATAAAGGGACTACAACACGCAAGTTCTTTGTTTTCTAGCCGATGGACATACAAAGCATTCTGGTGCAGGCAGAGCCGGTAGACTCCCTGGAACTCTGCTTATGAACAAGAAACAAATAAAGTCAAATAAAGCTTACCAATTACAGATCTATCAGCGTCGCCATCTGCTAAAGAACGAATTGGTGTTGGAGTAAAGACTGTCTCAAACTGTTAAACTAAAACTCTTTGGAAACTTGACTGAAACACCAAAGCATTTCGTTCCATATTTTAAACATTGATATATCTATCGTTGCGCCAATTTCGCTAAAGCAGGCGTGACCTCACTACTGCTCGGCATCAAGCCTGCAATTGCAACAAGTGCGCAAAGTGAATCCTTAAGAAGTTGTTAAGAAAACTTTTTGATGAACTACTAGGACATTAGGATTTCTAACTGCGGGTTTTGTTTTGCTGACTTATCTACAGATCTGCTTAAATAGACGGAGCAGGGCTCACAAACAAGATCACAAACACATCTATCACGTATACAAGGTGTCCCACTTTAGCCAAACTTTAAAAATATACAAATGCTACGTAGCTGGACAGAACCAACGTAGTGTTGTTTATCGCCGGTTGGGGCATACTCAGATTATATTTTTCATTCCGCCTAAATATATAGTTGGGGTTAGTTAATTACTAAACTTCTCAAATATCATAATTAAATTAAAAACGTAAATGAGAAAATTGAAGAGAAACATGAGAAACTCCTCATACAGCTCCCTGTTGCTCACTGTACATCTGCTACATAAAAGCGTTTTCTTGAGCGCGAAAGAAGCCCTGCAATGTACGCGAAATTGTGGCGTGATGGGCTACTCGAGGCACTTTGCATATATATATATATATATATATATATATATATATATATATATATATATATATATATATATATATATATATATATATATATATGTATGTATGTATATCAAGCAGGTAGTAGACATAGAGAGCAAATTATAGAAAGGCACAGAGGTTAACCAGAGTTAAAGTCTCCTGTTTGCTACCCTGCACTAGGGGTAGGGAAAGGGTACTTAAGCAGGTATTATGTGTAGACAGTGGTTACGGGAAAGCGTAATACCTACACGGAGATACGAATTTGGCCCAAGTGAAAGAAAGTAGGCTGAAATTCAAAGAAGCTTGCTACGCCTTTTGAAACAGAGTTAAACTTGGCATTTAGCCTGAGATTGTGCATGCGCCATAGTAGAGTATTGTTAAAGGCATAAATTTATATGCGGTGAGGTTACAAAGGGTGGGAATTATCTGTAAAACCTTAGATATAAGACGAGAGGCAGCCAGCCACAGTGAAAGGTTATACACTGTTTCAGACTGCAGACTTCTTTCTTACTATTAGCAAATACTCGACGGTACCGACTCCTTCAATATCATGGACCTTGCCGTGCTTGCTTACTGTTTTAATTTTCCTTTCTGTAGCGCAACTATAAAGCAGCCGTTAGCCATTTCAAGCTTCTTTTAAGAATAGCTACCAGCGAGACATGGTGATCCAGAGCAACAATAGATTCCGCATATTGTTAAGTATTTGTTGAAAAAAAAAAACGCTGCTTTATAAGAGCAAGAAAAAAAAGTTAACTTGTGGGAAAGTACGCGCGGGTTTTTCTTCTCTTTCATATAAAGGGCACCGGAGTTCTCTCTTCTTTTTGTGCATATTTTCGCAGATTCGTTTCAACAGCAAAACAAACAAAAGTTAAAATTTAAGTCAACATCTGAGGCTAGCAAGAAGAACAGCCCGTGTTTGCTGGAGAGCATGTCGGCAAGGTATGTATTTTTAGCTGTCTAGTTTTTCTCTTGCTTTTTATCGATGCCAAACGGTGATACCCGGGAGCTTGGTGGAATCCAATCAACGTTTGCATTTCACTGCTTCGATATTTCTTTTTCTACGCGAGGCCCGCGTCTTTCACTCGTCCTCTCGTCGTTTCCTAAGTGCGCTAGCTTGAAAGGTCACTCCGACAGCACAATCGGTATGCGGGAGAAAAATGCACCAGAACCTTTCACTGCTTTTAGCCTTTCTACCGAAGCGAACGTGCGCGTTCTTGACTATGGGTCGCCGAGAAAAAGCCTTCCATATTGAGGCTCCCTGAAACCATTCCGCCCTCTATTTTTTCGCCAAGAAAAAGAAATCGAAAGTAAAAGCAAATAGAAAGAGATACCGTAAAAAAGAAGAAAGAAAATACCGATGCCGATGTCGTCCCCGCTGCCAGTGAACGCTAAAAAGAGAATCGGAAAAGGCAGCTGCTCCGAGGTTTACAGTATACAGCACCGATGCAATTCAAGAAGAACGAAGACAAGATTGGCACTTGTTTTAATGTCAAAGCAAACTGCTTTTCCGGAGCAAACTGAGAATTAAGGTGATAAGGAATGAACTAGAAACACAGAAAAAGGAAACGAAACATCAGTGTTCGTACTATTCGGTTGGAATGTATTCAACTCTATACAAGAGGAAAAGCGTTTGTCCCAACAACAGCCGCTAGTCGGCGCATCATTATTCTAGGCGCAGAAGCTTCGTGTTCAGTGGTAATTTTTTTCTGCAAGGAGAAGCAGTTCGAACGTAAGGAATCAACAGAAACGACGATTCGAACCTTGACAGAACTCACATACGATGGTCCAGAATCATCGGCTTGTGTGTACGTTTCGCCGGTGTCAGCTGTTGCAAGTAAAAAGCACGCTCGAGGAAAGTTATTGACGAACGATATGAAAGCTTTCTGTTTGACGGGGACGCTAGCACAAAAGGTGCCGAGAAATACAAATGCAGGTCGAATATGATGCTAAAAGTAAAAACGGAGAAGGCGTATGAGAAAGCCACGAAAGAACACGTTGAAGAAGAGAAGCTTCTGTTCAAAATCCGGGCACCGGCAATTTTGATTGCCTATTCTTCATTGCCTAACAAAGAAAGGAAACTTCAGTGCACAAGCCCAGCAAAAAAAAAAAAAAAAAAGAAAGGATAACCTTAAGCAGAGGAAATTGGAGGCAGGCGAATCTTCCCGAAATGGCGTGGCTCGACTGTTATTCGGAACAGCCAGAGCATCGGCATCATTTCGCGAGAAGAAAAACGAACTTGGAGACAGAACTGGTGCCCTGTGGTTGCAGAGGGAAAAAGCTGCGAAGGAACAGTTGAGGCTGAGATGCGAGGAAGGAACTAGAATGGAGCAGAAAACAACTATAACCATGAAAAAAAAAATTTCACAATCGTTGTATCTTTTTTTTTGTACGCTTTACATTATTGCAAATCAGAAAAAAAAATTAATGAGAATAGAAAGCGTGAGGCAGTTTACACAGCAAGCACCCATCGCGGACGAAAAATAGCCAAAGTCAATTCCGGCGCTCGCCCCCTTCCACAGATCGAGTGAGGAGGCTCGCTTTTCCTAGATGCTAAGGCCAAGAAGCCGTGGCTCGTGCTCTTATATAGAAGACCACGAAAAACGCGCGCTGGTGTACAGGCGCCTGCTTTCACGGTTTCGCCAGTTTCGCGAGGTCGTCGATTGAAAGACTGTCGAGCTCCTCCTTCTGCCTCCCTCAGCTTGCTGCTGCTTTCACCGCTGCTTTCGTTCAGCAGCATTTCCAGCGAGTTTCCTTACGAGCAATGCACTCATCGCTTGCGACACTCGTTTTTTTTTTCTGTCTCTCCATCTTTCTCTTGGATTGATTCTCAGGGTCATTTCTCAGATTTCGAATGCGGTGCATGTGTTGCGATGGTTGAAGCGACTTGCGGCACGATGCTTCACAGTCTTTCTTGTGGGCGCCACAGGCAGGCCGGTTCATTTTTCTTCTCCGTACGCTTCAGTCAAGCGGTGTCGAGCATGTAGTCAAAGCTGACGAGTGGGCTATCTGGCGTCGTTATTTAGCGTTCTTTTCGTGCTGCCTCTTTTTATACGCTGTTGTGTATGGTGAACTTTCCAAGAGCATCGTTCGTGGACAGGCAGCAGGCTACCTAGACTACGCCCTCACGCGAGACGCGGTCAACTAATATAACACTAAACCCAGTCCCATAATCAAGGTTTAAACATTCTGGATCTTTTGTTAGAGCAACATAATATTGAAAGCGCCATTGGTGATTGACGTCACTTGTTGATATGCGACTTCCAATCTGCGTGACATATTGATACATGCATATTGCGTGTTTCTAGTGGACGATGCACGCGGGCGCCCCGACGAAGACGACAAACGCTCTCTGGCTCTCGAGCTGTCGGCTGAGCTGGCCAGCGCTGCAGTTATCCCTTGTAAATATACCTTGTAAATAGTCTCGAGTTCTTAATCCTTGGTTCGCGTAAAGATATGAAGAAAAAAAAATACGTTTAAAGATTCTACTCTATGGCAAAAGGGTATAGTCAGTTCATTTGCCTAGTGTTTGTTTTAAATCACCAAGGGCATATTACGTGCAATGATTATCTGCTTTCAGCGCACTGCCGCACACCGATGGGGTTGCAATAAACTGACCCCGAGACCTCGTGCACAGGGGCACAAAGCTGTCTACATTGAGCCGTATGAAGACTAATGCTCTTGAAGAAAAGTTGAAGTAATTCTTATGTACGATAGCACCACGGGTAATCGCTCTCGCCATTATCAATCGCAGGTTTATTATGTCATCCTCCCTGAAATGCTCTGCGCTACAATCGGTAAGGTTGCGGCCCCTGCGTGCATTTAAGACTGTCTGTTTTCTTTAGCTAACTCCGAGTCAACGTCCCCATTGAACTTCATCCTGAGCATCGACAAACATTCCAAAGCGAAGAATGCAAGATTATATAGACAAGTGCTCAAACACGAGGCTGATTATTTAGAACCACCAGGCCTGTCTGCGTGAATTGGAGTGCAGTTTTGTTCTGCGAATCCCACTCAACAACGCGCCAATTCAAGCGTTTTACGTCAGTTTGTGATGCTGCCATTAACTGTCCTCTCTAGGCCTAACTCAGTTCAATAAATATTAGTTTCTACCAATCTATGGTTTGATAGGTCCGTTTGTGTAGAACAAACAAGTTTTCTCTTCTTTTTCTTCTTTCAGTGGGCATCACATTCCGCGCAATAGTTCGTGAACGCTTGTACCTTTGATTGTCTATTAAGGAACTGCTGTGAAGCTTTGTTTTCTCCTACAGTTGATTAAATAATCAATATAGCACTTTCAGTGGTGCAGGTTGTATCAAAAGCTCTTGAGGTAAAGTTAATTGTTTCTAACTAGCTTTAAATCACCCTGTAGGGAAACGCCTTTTGGTGACTAAAATGTGAGCCATTTGGCACGATACGCAAAATTAAATTCTAACTGCATTTTAAGATAGGTGTGTTCTACATTCATCATTAGATCGTTAATGAATTTCACGCTTTTTAATTTCCATTAACACACTTGAATTTCCTAAATGAAGAGATATTACACGGATTATGCATTCGGAGATGAAGACAAATTTTTAAGAGTGACAGCTCTTAATGCGTCACAAATGGCGTGGCGTAGCATGAGAATTGTTCTGATAAACTTCCTAAAAAATTAGATATGCGCTAGCGCACTACCCTTATCGCTGCTATGAAAAAGGTTTTAGTGGATATGTGTAGTTATTTACACACTGTTTGCTTTTTGCTCATGATTAGAATGAACAAATTAGGTAAAGTTTCACGGAATTACAGCTGATGAAGTAAGTGCGACAAGTCCTTCGGGTTCCATATAGTGGACACGAAAGCATGTGAAATTGCAGGAACGCTGCATGATCTCGTCTATCGTCATCATATTTCATACCAAAGCTATCCACCAGATACACAAACTGGCAGAGATGGAATATGTGTTAATATAGTAGGAAAGAAGACGGTAAATGCATGAGAAAAATTCTTTAATTTCTGTGCCACTTGTTTTTTTTTCTTTTTAATTTTTTTCTTGCTTGCTTTCGTTTGTGTGTTGCCAATGACTGAACTCTCAGGCCAATGTGGCCTTCACTACGCTATGATAGGCATCAGCAAACTGCAAAGAGCCGTCTTTCCGGTGACACCGGGGGGGGGGGGGGGGGCAATCTGTACGAGTCCACCTAGTGAACTGTTCATTTCGGCTGGTGCTGATTGGATGCAGCTGTACGTGAGAGGAGGAGACGAGCGGCCCTAGCCAATCAGCAGCGGGTGAAATGGACAGTCCACTAGGTGGACCATTGCAGAATTCCCCCTGCTGATGTTATCCACTTGACAACGAACGCGTTTACTTCACCCCGCTAGGCGCAAATTAAGCAACGTCTTAATACTTGTACGTTTCATGTAGTGACTCACTGTTTGAACAGGCAAAGCCTAAGTGCGGTGACTAGGAGTACTTTGTTGCTCATAATTCCTTGCCATATAAGCTGGAGCAACCAATGGCTGATACAAGTTTTTCTTAAATTGGGCTAACCAATTCTTGAATCTAATTATGAGCTTTTCCGTAAAGAGATCTGTGGGCTTTAAAAGTACCTTTGAGGCTGCATTATAAATACAGGTATAATGTTGCGCTGTATTCCTTGTGAACGCAGAACACAGATGCGCTGACTCGCACTAATTTGTTGGTCAACACGCACTTGTTGTTATAGAGGCCGGTACCAATACCTTGAGCACAAACATGCCCTGCGCGATATGGACGGATGCGAAGGCGGGGTGCGATGGGCAAAAAAAGCTTCGCTTTATTCCAGGACCAAGAAAGAGTTCGTTAGTCTGCGACTCAAAAACCGGAGAGCTGCCACTTTGAAAGATGGAGGTAATTTTCTGGTGCTGCTGTTGGCAAACCAGAAAGAATCTCTCTAATCCGAGGGCCCCATTCTCCATCTACTGCGGATAAAATGATGTGCTCAAGCAAGTCTGGCCCTGTAGGCCAGGAAAGAAAAGAAGCAAGCAAATGAGACAAAATGCTCCAGGATAACAGAAAAGGGGGAGTTTTGAGGAACGTCCGACGGGGTTACATGAAACTCACGGCATAGAAAGGGACGCCACCTGTAAGCGAAGGAAAAGCAAAGGCCCGGAATGGCGTTCTCGTCTATTTGTAGTTGCGGTTGAATGTGCGAGCTGTGAAGACAAACAGACGGAGAAAGAAAAGACTTGAGCTGAGGGAAGCGAGCTCGAGAAAGTAGAAGTACGTTTTCTTTCTTTTTGTTTTGTTTTGTTTCTTTTGCAGGTGGACGAAGGCGAGCGTATCAATATGTATAGAGCAACTGCGGTGGACGGAACGAGACAAAGGAACGAAAAAAATATAGTAAAGAAAGAACCACCCGACAGGTGAGAAGGTGCGGCGAAGGGAGCGGAATTTTAATGCGCAGCCCGGAACCTAGTGCATAATATAAGCGTGTTCAACGCGGACCCGTCGGCAAGGCGCGCGAGCGCGCGCATTCCGCCATGACTATTTTATCGGAGAATGGGCCCTCTGCGGTGGCTCCTTCCGCTCGAGCAAGAGTGCGATTACCGACGCTGCCCGTTCCGTGCGAGGGCGAGTGGCAGCGGCGTGTGTAACGCTGGCGACCGCCGTCGTCTCGGACCGTTACCTACCGCTTCTCTTATTCAAACATGGATAGAACCCTCGAAGATAGGCGCACTGGCGTGCGCCACGCGAGCGGGCGTTCGGCGCCGAGGAGGAATCGAGGAAGAGGCAGAGGAGGAGGAAGAATGCGAAAAAGAACGACGAGAGCTCTAGCGCGTTCCGCCTAGCGCCAGAAACAGCAGCGCTCGGCGCGTACGGGCGCGCCGCTAAAATAAGAGAGATAAACTAGAAAGAATGTAACCGGCTGATAGCGACGGGACCGAATACCATTTTCGAGTGAACGCGCCGAGAGGGCCAGCCCGCCGCCGCTGCTCGGTTGGAAATTCACCGCGCACGACAAGTGGCGCGAACAGACACGACTGGGAGGATTCAATTTGCATGCCTTGCATTTGCCTCAACGGTGTTTTTTTGTTGTTATTTCTTTAGTTCGCCCTTTCGTCTCTCACGATCTGGTTATACGCCTGCCCGCAGTGTGTTTCTTTTTTTTTCGTTATCGTTTTTACGTGTCTTACGCGCGCGACCTAACTCGCTCGGTTATTCCGGTTTCGAGGAGATAACGCAGGGTCATAACGCTTTCGTGCGCGAATATTGTTTTCTGTTTTTTTTTTTAGTTTCTCCCAGGAATTATATGGAGTTAAGGAAACTAAGCGTTCTGTGGTGAAAAACTGACGTGCGCAGCTGTGACTGAAAGCGGGAAAAAATACTGTATGCTCTAGTGGATGTCCTCGAGCGCTGCGATTGTTTCAAGCAGCCGAAGACGCATGCTCCTAAAGGTACATGCCATCTCTGCGGTAATATTAAATCGACTCCATTTTACAGTTCCGTTTGATAACAAGATAACAGAGTATATACTTGTTCCCCCTTCTTTTGCAGGGAGAGCCGATACAAGCTGGAAATAGTATTCTTCTGGTACCATGTCGTACCATTCCAGTGGTGACAGATTTAGATAAAAAAAAAAACGTTATTACCGCTTCTGATTCTTATAATATTTGTGTAGCGCTGTAGGAACTTGGCAACAACAGAGTCTACTAAATTTTCAATGAAGGCTGTTACTTTGGGCATGCGTCAGTGGTACTGAGGGCAAGGACAAGAGATCACCACGCAAAAGAACGATAACATGGGTGAAAAAAAAGAAAGAAGATCACCGCCTCTTCCAGTCCGTGAAGATGGTCGAAAAGCGAAGCTGTGTTACTTACACCGATTGTTACACCATGCAAGTCAAAATTCACAAGCAGCCTATATTGTAAATATATTTTTTCACCACTCTTTCACCTCATTTTCGCTCTTGCGTGCTTCGCGTGGTGAGTCCGCTTTAGGAGCGCTGTCGTTTAAACTCGGCGTCTCTGGCGCACAGCTCGGGGTCGGCCCAACAACGGCGACCCCGTTCCCGACCCAGCTCTCGCTGACGCTGGCGATAGGCAGCTTCTTCCCCAGGAGTACGCACTACTCGTGGTCTGTCCATAGTCGTACCTGGGATGGAATGTGCGAAATCACTAATCCAAAGCTCCGTATATTGGGTGCAAGGCCAACTACTGGAGATGCAGGCGCTGCAATCGTTTTAATGATTGGTTGCATTCGCCTGACGATTGACGCGGCTGCTGGCACTTCTTACTGGCGCAAGAAGTGCCAGCAGGCACGCACTCCTAGTATCGCGTTTCAATCTCTGGGCACTGTTCGTTGGCCGCAAACCGCCAGCATAACATTCGTTTCTTCCGCGGCAGGGCACAATCAATCGTCAGAAAGTTCAATGCCGATCTGGCTCAATGGCCGAAAATGCACCCTTTGACAACCGTATAAGATTCGCGTATAAGATAGCATTCGCGCAGGGAGAAGGGGGTCATTCGAATTCCTTTCCCCTGTTGAGCTCTCATTTTTCTCTCACGTTAGGTCACGTGGCCCCTTTTTCACGAAGTGCGACAATGACGTCACAGGGTCCGAATGAACAGCGTCGCTGTAATGTAAATAGAAGAGCGCTAGGATTAAGTTAAATCACATCGTGATGCAGTGAATCATTCAACTTCAAGAAGCTTAGTACTTGTCGTTGACAGACAGTTTAGATACAGTTCGCCCCTTTACCCCTTTCCAGCAGTACAGGGTAGCAAACCAATCGTGCGTCTGCTAAACATCCTGCCTTTTCTCGCTTATCACTTCCTTGTCCTGTCTTCCCCCTCTCCAGTCTTGCTTCCCTCTCTGTAGTCATCTCTCAAGGCTTCTATATTTTAATTTTTGCTCCATACACGGACCTTAACATCCTGTCCCATTTTCAAACTTTCTAAATCCGCCACACTCGTTTCGCGGCGCTTCACATTACTGGTTTGCGGCTGAGCAGTGTCCCGTACTTCCGGTGCATCCCATGTGGAGTAACCAAGCTCGTCTTCCGGTGCTTGTCCTGACTTCTTTGTTGTCCTCAACGTATTTAGTTTGTGGCTAAGTGGCGCTGGCGTGCAGATATACCAAGGATGCGGTAGCGGTTTCTCTTCCCTGCTGGACGACATAATTCCGAAGGAGGTCATATGCAAAGACACACATGCAACGCGTTTTGAATGCGCGCTAGAGCACCCAAGGTGGCCGTATTTATTTATGTACACATACTGCAATGCCGCACAAAAAATTTTTGCAGGGCGGGTTAGTACAATCAAGAGTATTACAAACAATTGGCAGGAAGAGAGAAAAAAACATGTTGAAAACGTGTACACAATCAAAACCAGGATAAAACAAGGGGACATAACAAGAAATTATACAAACAGAGCCATACAATGAACAACACTAAATCCTGACAAACGTTACATGCGCCATGAAAATGCTACAAAGAGACGGCTGCAAGGCAACGTATTTCTCAGTTTGTTCCACTGCCTTACTGTGATAGAAAAAAAAACGAGTGCTTAAAGCAGTTGTCGCCCTTTCGCAATGGTGTTATGGTTAGATCATGGCGTCTTGTGACATAACCGGCGGAAAAATATATTAAAATTAGCAAGATCTATCTTGTAGTGCCGGTTAACTATCTGTTATTACAATTAAAGAGGAGAAACTCTATTTCTTTCCGTTAAAGAAGGCAAGTTTGCTCTCGCTGTGAAAGCACTTACTGATGTTCATTCAAAATTACCGTAGATGAAACGAGCTGCCATTTTTTCCATGCCTTCATACGGTCTCTCATTGGTAGCTGTGAACTGACCCCAAAGAATGACAGCGCAGTCAAGTAATGGCATCAGGGTGGATTTATAGGCAAGGAAACGATCACTGGGAGTGGAGTGCCTGAGGGCCCTTTTAAGAAAGAAACGTTTTGTGTTAGCACTGCTTGCGACTTGATCAGTTTCTCATTCAAGTTAATATTGTTACTAATCCAGCACTTTAGATACTTATAATGCTGTACTTTAAAGAAGAAATTATTGTTTGAAGATACTGCAATTTTAATGGCTCTTTTTTATGTGTAATGAATTTATGTATTGACTGTATTGATTGTAGATGACCAAGTGCAACGCATTTATGAATTTCCCAAGCGTCACACCAAGCGATTGCTTTTTAAAATGCATTGTTTTGAAGCACTTGGTCATCTGAGCTTTTTTGCTTTTGAATACATAAGGCAATCATCTGCATATAATTTGATTTTTACAGATATGCCGCGCACAATGTCATTGATAAATACAATAAGTAAAAGCGGCCCAAGCAATGATCCATGGGGGATCCCAGAGTCTACTGAAGAGTTTTAGGATCATTGTTTCCAAAATACAATTGTTGTCGATTGGTTAGGAAGCCTGTAATACAATTGGCGAACTGTAAGTTTTTCAGCATCTGGTCTACTTTAAAAGTTAATATTGTGTGACACTTTGTCAAATGCGTTCAAAAAATTCATGTATATTACATCAGCTTGGACAAATTGTTCACTACAACTGAAAAGCCGTGGATGGTCCCATTTAGTTGAGTACAAATGGAATAGCACGCACGCACGCACGCACGCACGCACGCACACATGCTCGTGGCCCACAAGAAGGTACCACTCACTCACAAAGCCCCTGAAGAATATCCTCACAATATGAACGTTAGACGAGCTACGACAGAAACTTTCCAGGTTAAAGGAAAGCAAATCAATCATTGATACATTATCTGCTCGTGAAAGGTTTCGAAAATGTGAAGTCTGGTCATTTTTGTTGACATCAATATCCCTGAGGCTAAGAAGAATAGTACCGCTAAGGAAGGAAACATGCAGAAAGAACCTGTTACTCTCCTGCATTCGTGTGAATCCCTCAACAACTTGAATCTTCTCAACTGTAAATGGTGCAACCATCATTTCGTCACATACGTTATCGCTGCGATATTTAGATACATCGTCAGCCAGTCGACATCTGACAGTTTAAGATGTCCCAATAAGATTATCCGATTAGGCTTAGCGTGTTCCCTTAAATAGTAATTTATAGAGAAAACTGCAGGGTTGCGAGGCCGATACATGGATGCTATAATATACCAGATGTTACCACTTTAGGCTTCACAAAAAACACACTCAATATTGGGTACTTCTGGAATTAGCAATATGTTTAGTGCGCTTGTGTAAACTATGCATACTCCGCCACTCCTACTGCCGTGGTCTTTCATGTAAAAGCTGTGTCCTGCTAGAACAAAACCACTGTAGTAAGTTTTGTTGGTCAACCATGTTTCTGTCATTACCATAGTCGTAGGCATGTAAACGTGTGGTAGATGGGGTTTATTTTAGACCCCTTTCTTCTTGTTCTTGAGCACTTTTCCAAACTGTTACTGTTCTTCACAGTTGCGCAGCCAGAATTATTACGAAATCAACAGTAAAGTGCCTTTGAAGTGTCTTTAAGCTTATACCAAGTCTTTCAGGTGGGCATTTTCTCCCGGTAATCCAGAAACCTTATAATAACTTCACATGACCTATCCTCAGAAAAGTGGCCGAGCCTGTGATTTCGTGCAATGCCATTTGCATCAATCCCAATTCTTTACTGTACAATTCCTTCCTTAAGATCCCGTTCCAGTTCTTTTGGCGTCTCGTTCCTCGAATCATGTAACTACACAGGAATAAATTATCATGGTGTCTCCTATTTTACAAGTCATTCGGTATATTTTAATTGCAAGTAAAGCTTCATATAAATGCGATGCTCTACTCTCAAAGTCGAGCGCCTCGTCACCTACTTTAGCAAGACTAGAACACCATTTCTTTAATGTTTCGATTCTATCGTTTACTGCGAACAGTTTCTTATAAATTTTATTCTGCGACGATTGTATAACGTCCATTGTTTCCAATATTTAGCGTTGCCAGGCCAGTAGTTCCACCAAGGTCTATGAACAACGACTATGGAGTCAAGGCCTGCGCGCTGGCTACACGTCATTATCTTTATGCCGGAAGAACCGTCAAGCAAGCTACGGTAGCTGAACAGGCAAGCTCTAGCCATTTTTCTGGCATGTGCGGTGCCAGATCAAATTAAAGACATCAGAATAAATCCACGCAAGAATATACTCGCCATAGACGTGTACAACGCCAGTGCGCTTGGAAAATTTCAAGAAATCACGGAGCTAGGCGGAATCAAAATGCGCTCCTTCATCCCGATCGACGACACATCCATAGTCGGTGTAATTTACGACATTGACATTGCCATTCCCAATGATGATTTACCTAGCCTCATCAAGCCGGCAAAACGAGGGCACGATCATTACGCAAGTGCGCCGTCTTGGGAATACGCGCTGCGTAAAAGTAATTTTCACGGGGGATTGCATACCATCCTACGTTAAAGTCGGACATTTCCGACATCCGGTTCGACCATTCACGCAGAAGCCGCTTCAATGCCATCAGTGTTTCAGGCTAGGACACGTCAAGGGCGTGTGTCCCAACTCGCTACTGTGTCCCCGTTGCGCTGAACCTCATGCAGAACAGACCTGCGGTGCCATGGTCCTGAAGTGCGCCAAGTGTAGCGGCCCTCATGCAGCCTCGTCGAAAGACTGTCCCCGCATCAAGAGGGAGCGCGCGGTTCTGAAGCAAATGGCCAGAGACAATTCGGCCCACAGGGAGGCAACCGAAGTAGTCCGGCGTCGGCGACGACGTCGGCACCATCGTACATCTTCAAAGAAGGCGTATGCGCGAAGCGATAGTACCCACTCCACTACGGTACCACTTAGTCGCACCGCGAAAGAGCCCACCACTTCCACGACGGAATCAGATAAGACTTCTTTATTTAGAGGAATGGCCTACGCTACCGAGGCGCTCCCTTGCTAAGGAATCTCAGAAGGTCGCGGCCCACCGAAGCCTTCTCTGGCCATGGATGATTCACCTAAAACAGATCGTCAAGTCATCTCGGTGCTACGTTCCCTCATGGAGGCCATCCGAGCGATATTAGCGGACATGGGGACACCGTCTGCTCGAAGCGCACATAAAGTGCTGGACGCCTTAAACTCAGTGCTTGAATCCCTCAACTAGAAAGATGGCTACCCATACCCCATCCTTCTGAAAAGAAGTCAAAAAAGCGTCCGTCATCCAGTGGAACGCCAGAGGGCTAAAATCACGAATTTCAGATTTTCGTCAGTTTTTGTACACCAATATGTTTCCACTCATCGTCATTTGTGAGCCCAACTTGTCGAAACCAATCAGACTGTCAGGGTACGAATTTATCATGTCATCAACAAATGGCGCGTGCAGCAAAATCATCGTTTTTGTTCGTCGTGAACTCACCTTTGTTTTGCAACCAATTGCGCCCCACGACGACAATCAATATATATATGCATCACAGTTAAGAAGAACGAACTCTTGTTTACTCTCATAGGCGTATATATATTGCCTTCCAGCAATTTCGATACTAAAAGATTAGCAGATATCTTGAGTGTTCGTCCCGCCTCATGGGTAATCATAGGTGATTTCAATGCACACCATCCAGCATGGGGAAGTACAAGGACAATTGCAAGAGGACGAAGATTAGCAAGCATCGCCTACAACTATGACCTTACTCTCCTGAACGATGGTAGCCCCACCTTTCTTCGAGGCATGACATACGGCAGCTACCTCGACCTTGCTTTCGTCTGCAACTCTCTCGCCAGATGTGTGAAGTGGTTTCCAGATATTGAGCCACACGGGAGTGATCACATTCCCACCTATCTGAACATCAAAGGCTTGTCGTCTAGATCTGGCCCACGGAATACCATTCGGACGATTCAATGGGCCAACTTCAAATCTGATATCGAAGATGCCTGCCCCGAGGGCCTACCCTCTGGGTTAGAACAAACAATTAAAAACACAATGCAAAATGCCACTCGCATGCTGACGATCTCTTACACGCGAAACGACTTCGACATAGAATTAGAGCGACTTCTAGCACTTCGCCGCCTGGCAGAACGTCGATATCGGCGTACAACATCAATAAATGACCTTAGGGCAGCCAGGAGGATGGAAAAGATTCAGCGTCGAATGGATAGATTGGCGTCGGAACGTTGGGCAACGTTTTGCCAGACACTCGAACCCCGCAAGCCACTGTCTCACATTTGGAAAACGGTGCAAGGTCTGCGTTGCCTTCCGGAACAGCGTTTTCCAGTCAAGGCTCTCGCGCTTTTCCAAGGACGGCAAGACAACGATTTCGCAGAAGACATTTGTGCGCGGATGGCAGACCAAGCGACTCGTCCAGATCCTACAGACCGAGATGACGTCCCCCATTCCCGTGATTGCCGCATGGACCTTCCTTTTACAATGGAGGAGCTCGAGGCGGCACTAGCTCTCTGCAGGCGCTCATCATCTGCGAGTCCAGATGGTATATCATACCGAGCCTTGTGCTATCTCGGATAATCCGCACGGATAGCATTGTTGAGTCTTTAAAACACCTCATGGCAGGAGGGAAATGTTCCTGACGAATGGAAAGTAAGCCGCCTGGTGCCACTCTTGAAGCAGGGCAAATCCCCGCTAGAGCTCACCTCTTACCGACCAATAGCGCTGGCCAGCTGTGTAAGAAAGATAATGGAACGGATGATCCTTGGCAGCCTGGAATGGTACCTTGAACACTACAAGATTTATCCGAATTCCATGGCTGGTTTCCGACGTGACTGCTCTTCCATCGACAATGTAGTTGATCTCGTTTCATATATCCAGCACGAAAGGTCCCGTAAGCGTTTATCTGCAGCTTTATTCTTAGATGTGAAAGGGGCATACGATAGCGTAATACATGAGGCCATTATCGACGGTCTTGGGATGGTTAGCCTAGGTGGTCGAGTCTTTTTCTGGATTGCAAGTTACCTATCTGCAAGATCATTCTATGTGTTTACTGACGATGGCCCAAGTACACGAAGCTATACCAGCAGGGGCGTTCCTCAAGGCGGTGCTCTCAGCCCGACGCTATTCAACCTCGCTCTTATTGGACTTGCTGAATACTTGCCAACTACCACCAAAATGTCAATGTACGCCGACGACATCTGTGTCTGGACTTCGGCAGTCACACGTCCTCAGATACGTGCACGGCTTCAAAGAGCGGCTACTTTGGCAGCGAGCTACTTGTGTAAACAAGGTCTCAGCGTATCACCAGAAAAATGCGCACTAGTGGCATTTACTCGCAAACCAATGACGCCTTATATCATCTCAATCAATGGGCGGACTATTTCTTATGTCAGAACCCACAGATTTCTTGGCGTAATTATCGGCTGATACCTTTGTTGGAGCCTGCACGTGGCCTACATGAAACGGCGCCTGACAGCAACCTCCCAGTTGTTTAAATACTTGACAGGAAAGACGTGGGGGATGTCAGTAGATGCGATGCTGTAAATCTACAGAGCTCTCTTTCTCGGTTTTTAAGGCATAGTCTACCTGTACTGAACAACACCTGCAAGACAAATATTCGTGTTCTGCAGGCAGCACAAGCTCAAGCACTCAGAGTTTGCCTTGGTTTGCCCAGATGCACGTCAACAGAGGCAACAGAGGCAACAGAGGCAGCAGCGACCATCCAATGCAAACTCACATTACGGTGGAAGCCCTGAGAATGCACATCAGACATTTTGCACGTGCCCCCTATCACCACCTTGCAACACTACCTTCAGACAGGCACCAAGCATCATTCTCTATATATATCGTCAAGCACAACGACAAAGTTCCCTCGGGCTTCACCACTGCATCTAAACCATCGATAGCCCCCTGGTGTCTTATCAGCCCCACAGTCCATCTCAGCGTACCAGGAATCGGGAAAAAGTCTGAGCTGTCGTCGCCTGTGCTGAAAGAGCTGTCTCTGCTTCTTCTGCACGAGAGGTACGCGGACAGTGTACATATCTGTACTGATGGTTCCACAAACATCCAGTGTTCGTCCGGTGCTGTGGTCGTCCCAGCAAGGGCTATTACCATCAGCTTTAGGACTGACCACCCAACAACATCGACATCTGCGGAACTAGCTGCTCTTCGCGCTGCACTTTGGTTCGTCAATCGGGAGCCACCTCGACAATGGTCAATCTTCAGCGACTCAAAGGCAGCCCTACAATCTGTGCTATCAGCTCTGCGTCGTGGGCCATTCGAACAGCTCGTATTCGATAATAGATGCCTACTCCATACATCACAGGTGAAAGGACACCACGTAACGTTTCAGTGACTGTCAAGTCACTGCGGCGTCATAGGAAACGAAGACGCCAATAATGCCGCTCGGGCAGCTCTAGAAGACACGCAAGAAGAGGCCATATCATTTTCACGGTCCGACGCAGCAAGCAGACTTCGAGTGCTTGCACAGGAGATCACGCTCTCTCTATGGTGCACACCAAACAGCCAGACCAACCGGAGCAACCGTCAATACCACCTGCCCTCTTTGATGCATCTCTGTATGCCAACTGGACACCGCCGAAGAGAGGCCACTCTGCTTTATCGCTTATGGCTAACGGCCGACAACGCTCTCTGCAATGCCTGTCTTTGCGACGAGACGCTGGAACACATTCTGTGCGACTGTCCTGAATATAATGTTCAGAGACAGTCCCTGGCGTCCGTTCTAGCGCACCTTGACAATAGACCATTATCAGTTGCAACTATTTTTACATATCGCCGACAGAAGACATCGCAGCTGAAGGCGACGAAAGGATTACTTCGGTTTATGAAGGAGACGGGCTTGGACAAGCGGCTGTGACAGTGATGTCACGTACCGCGCAAGAGTGACAGAGTGTAACTAACGATGTGTGTGCCGTGTTATGTGCTCTCTCTATCTCTTCTTCCCGTCTTTCATCCCCCCATCCCGCTCCCATGTGTAGGGTCGCAAACCTGTTAAGATAAACTGGTTAACCTCCCTGCTTTTCCTTCTCCACTTTTTTCTTCCTTCCTTCCTTCCACCAAGGTCTCAATAACGGGATGACCATGATTTGTCTCTATGTTACGACAAAAAAATAAAGTTTTTGATAACAAAACAATACTAGATACTACATTTTTTACGCAAGGAAGCAGCAACAAAGAGTCGTTACTTCGATGAAAATACGAAGGCCAGCGGTCACCAACCTGAAGAACAGAGCAGAAGTTATTACTGAGCATCCCGCCGGTTAATCTGACGCGTTGCCCACTGGAGAGATACGCCGATGTCATTCCTTTTGTAGTGTCCAAACCGACACGTGTTGCGACATCAGAAACCTGGCAATTGACGTGCGCTCTGTCATGCTGGGGAAACTCGGCGCGATGCTGTCGGTGTAATCAACACGTGGCAATGGCTTATTTACCAGACGCGTACTTCTGGTCGACTTGCTTAATAATTGGGAGACTGCCACTCGGCGACAGGTGGCTTCCGAGAAGCGCAGCCATTACCGGTAGAAACAAAGCAGGAGGATTACTGAGCATTCCGCCCGTGAAGCTGCCGCGATGCCCACTTTAGTTCGATGGTCCTCTTCTATACTGCGAATTACAAGCGTATGAAAAAGGATAGTGTGCACTTTTACTAAACCGCTGGATACCAGAAATTACCAAGGTTACTAACCCCTGCTACAGTAGCTATGCCGTAAGCGTGATAAATTATTGTACATCTTTACGAGAGGTTGCATAATGCAAAAGTGCAAATGTCACCGTTTATGTTAGAAGCGCATTAAAAATCAACGTGCATATTAAATAAATATTGCGAGATTAAGAGGATATGGAATCTCATTGCCGACGAATGGCATTTTGGACGTTAAACTCAGCTTTTTTTCCTATTTGTAGAAGCTACTGCACGAAAGTAATCTGTCACTTAAGCACACCGCAACCTATCAAGCAAAAATTTGCAGTATGCAAAAAAAAAGAAGAAAAAAAGCTCGAGAGGAAGGCAGGGGCCCTGCAACGAGCAATTGAAAAGAAAAAAAAAGGACATAATAATATGAAGGCGTGTAACTTCAGCAGATGAAAGTATGTTTTATAGAGCAAAAGCAGGTAGATGGTTGTCGACATGCAGGCCGGCAATGTTCTTGTATAATAATCTGAAATATTCCGAGTGAACCAATTCAAGGGTAGTTCCCCATTTCTCGTCATCTCTCGTAGACCTGTTATGTTTCAACACTTACTGGCATGGCTGTACTGATCGCTGAAAAAATGACGAGAAGGTATTATTCAGAATTTCGCAGCACTCGTGAGTTGGAACTGGCACGTCTGATTGGATTAATTGAAGAACATTCTTTTTAGTACCTGCAACAATAGACCAAAACTTCCGTGGGTTAGAACCCAGAAACGAGGGCAGAGTATTATTTAGGAATGTGTTTTGGGCAGTGGCTGTTGCCGCACAATATTCACTGGCAATGCGGTGATATCGAGACCAATGATCAGGATGATTTGTAGCTTTAGCGCGGCGAAACACCCGTTTTTTTTTTTTGTTGCGCAGGCGCTTTAGTGCATTATTAAACCATGGTGATCGGGGGTTAGAAGGCACTCTTCTTTTAGGTATGTAGCGGTCAATTATCGATAGAAGTTTGTTTTTATAGAGAGACCAGTTTTCATCAACTGTTCGTTGCGAAAAGTTCATTAAGTAGTTCGTAATGAAAGACTCAAATTCGGCTGTTATTGACGAGGCATCAGCTCTGTTGTAATCTAGTATAATCTTTGAGCTTTTTTTAGTAGTAACATGCGCGTTAAGAGTGAAATGGATCATTACATGGTCGCTTATACCTTGCAGGAACGTTAGAGGTGAAACCAAGTTGGGAGCAGTGGTAAGAATGAGATCCAGGATATTGGCGGAAGTCAGTGTAGTGCGCGTGGGGTAGTGTACAAGTTGAATAAGGTTAAAATCGCGGCACAGGTCCAAAAATTCTAAAAATTGAGGACAACTCTGTTTCACAACTACGCCATCCTTCGACCACACAACATTGGGAAAATTCAAGTCCCCTAGTATAAACAAGGGTGATGTGGGGTATCTAACAATGAGGTTATTAATCACATCATGAAGTTCATGGCAAAACGAAATAGGGGCAGCGGGTGGTCTATAACAGGCACAGAAAATAAACTCGCGATTGGAAATGACAACCCGTACACACACAAGTTCTAATGACGATGTAATCGGAATGATGTGAGAAACAAGAGCATCTTTGACACCGATAAGAACTCCCCCTCCTGATCGAATGTCGCGGTCATATCGGTATAAACTATAAGTGTTTTCGCAATCAAGTATTCCACTGCTGCTTATTTTTGCTGACAGCCACGTTTCCGTAATGATAACAATGTCAGCAGAACAGGAATCAATGGCTGATGATAAAGCCATGCGTTTGTTGAGTACACTTCGTGCATTAGTGAATAGTATTGATAGGCTTTTGACGTTTTGGTGTACGGCAGATAGCTATGAAGATTCATTCACCTGGGCGGCAGCGGACTTAGGTACGGCGGCTGGCACGTGTGAAGGGGGATACATTTCACAGATGCTATCGGTGGCTGCGCAGTAAACGTATGTTTGTTTGTTAATGATTAGTTTATTGTAACGAAGTGTGAACTTCTGTTTGCTGGCGTTTCCGAAGTCTGTAAGTCTCTTACGCAATTGCCTGGTATTTTTGCAGAAATCCTCACCTACAGATACACCAGAGCCCTTTAGCTTTGCCCTCAAGGAAAGGATGCTTTCTTTAATCTTAAGTGCCGAGAACATAACAATTATGGGGCGGGTTTTATTCGCAGAAAACGACCCCAATCGGTGCGCTCTAAATACAGCCGTGTCTGGAATAGAAATATCGAAATGCATTGACAGTATGTCCCGAATTCGGGTTTCAGACTCAGCCCAAGTCTCTGTGGGACTGTCAGTGATACCGTAAAAGAGCAGGTTATCCCTCCTTGATCGATCCTCAAGGTCGTCAAGGCGAGAGGCAAGGATACTGTTTTCGTTTTTGACTGCTTCCTTGACTGCTTCCTCGATTTCGGCCATAGGTGGCGAGTTCTCGAAATTCTCTACAAAGGATTCTACTTTAGTTAGCCTGGTAGTTAAATCAGATACGGTTTGAGCGAGTGCGTCTTGTTTTTGTTTAAGTTCACTTGGTGCACCCATAACTTCGGCATGTCTCGAGTCAATTTTAGACGACAGGTCGCTGATTACCGCAAGTAATTGTGTATACTGTGCACTAGAATCATTGAGAGGCCCGGGATTCGTCTCGACATCGCCACAAACCAGTAATGCCCTTGCCACTAGTACACAATCACAAAAGCATTGGAATAACACACTTGGGCACGGGATAAGCAGCAAACAGAGATTGTTCGATCGCTTGCTAAGAAGTGATGGTTTTTTTACCAACCTGCATGTAGAACAGAAACGGGTTTGTAAGCGACGAATGCATTGTCGCCGCTATCCCGTGCCCACTGAAGGCCGAAGTCGGATCCGCCGCCCTTTTGTACTCTTGTGATGAGACTGTCGGTGACGATGCCGCTGGCCAGCCGCTGACTGAAGGGACGCCGTAATCCAAGTAAGGAAGATAGCATGCTCCATCATGGTCGAAAGTTGGTGCCGATGGCGGCGTTATCGGTGAAACTGCTGATGCTTCGGACGAGAGATATGCTCCCAGCAAAGTGACGATCTGCATGTAGAACAGAAACGGGTTTGTAAGCGACGAATGCATTGTCGCCGCTATCCCGACTTATATCTCGTCTCAAGAAAGTTATTTTCCTTTATTCATCGCTGTGTGCGTTCTTTTTTTCGGTTTTCCCTCTTGGGACATGAATCAAAGCTTCCGTAATAGACGACGTTGGCGCGATATTACGTGTATGCTATTTCATAAAACGAAGGAACTGCAAGACATGCGACGTGAAGTGGTGAGCTGAACACCTGCGTCTCTATAGTTGAATCAGTACATCGCAGTGTTATAGTTACTGCAAATAGTGCTCTGTTGGGTTGCTCCTCTCTCATTACTAACTATCGCCAAGTTATTTTGTGACCGTAGTCATGCAAGATGTAATTTATTTAGCGGTCTTGACGCTTTCTCTGCCTACTCGTTTTTGCGGCGTGATAAGCGTAAAATGCACGAAATTCAGAAGTTATTGAGTGAAGAAGTGGCAAGAGTGTGATCCTCTTAAAGAAAAAGCAATAATTTGAACAGAGGCGGAAACGAGCCATAAATATCACGATGCCAAATGTAACAGAGAAATTGTTAGAAACTGTGGAAAGTGGAGGACAATACAGTTGACAGAAAGTTTCGTGTTTAGAAATTGCGACCGTGCCATGCGCACTGCAGACACTTCAAGAAAATCTTCGAAGGCCTGCAGGACGGTACATTTAAAATGATGATCGGAGGACCCCGCACCACCTTTTGGTTTCACTCCATTTATAGCTTCTTTCTTCATTATTGTAGCGGCGTTGCGAATTCGCCATGCTTAAGTAGATGTAGTATCATCTCGCGCCAGCGGCCTGTTTGGAAAATGCAGCAATTTAGGAGCTGTAACTTTCAGTCGTCTGGTTTTAACGAGCATCGCCTGGAGTGCTTCTTCTTCTTCTTTTGCCATTTCTCTTATAAATTTCATGCAAGGCAATGGATGTCATAACTGCTCTTTGTGATAGGCGGCGAATGAAAATGTAAAACAGCTGACTTACGCTTGCGCCTGGTCTGATGCTTACATTACTGTGGTCTCTCATATGAACCTTTTCTTTTATGCTACGCGGTAACTCACGTGCACTCTGCAAATAAATGTGAGATGGGTGTGCGCGATATGCTCGTCGATGGTTGTGTCTGCGCATACGGTAAAGGAAGAGTGTAACTATACTTGAAATATTTAAGGTGCACAATGACGACAAATAATAAAGCTGTTGAGAACAAGGGAGCATTCGTCTGAAGTTGTATTTCTGTTGCCATGATAGGTTGTATTGTGCGAAAGAAAATGAAGCTAGAAGTTTCCCTGTTGTTATCACTGTTGAAACCACAGTGCAAGTACATCAGTGTGACACCATGGATTTCAAAGCATGTTCTCGCATTCGGTTCCGTGTGGCTCGGGGAAGCCTTTTATTCTTTCAAAGTTCAGGCTCTGGTTCCTGTAGAGCGCAGTTTACAACCTCCTTTATACAGTGACCAAAAGGATTACCCAGGCACGAGTAAACTCGGCCTAAACCTGCGACGTCACTGCGCCTCTAGTGCAACGACTTCAAGACAGCATGGCCACCAGAATTTCGTCCTTGCGTTTTTTTACAGCTTACCAAGCATCTTCTCACAGAAAGAATCGTTTTTGTATTGAAGGAGGCCAATTTACTAATAAAGCTCAAATTATTTTTTGTTTATTGTTCAATTAGGTATTTACACTTTAACGTTAAGGAATTGCACTTTGACGTGCCGTCAACAAAGTGCAAAGGTTCGCAAATGGCGACCGAATGACATCTCGCTTCGAAGGATATCCGTATCCATTTCTGAAGTCAACGAAACTGCCACGAGAACTGCTGTCGGAAGTCCCACAGCCTACGCATGATGCGGTGTACTATGAATTGAGCTACGGCGGTGAGTCTCACTCCTGTTGCCTTTATTGGCTCAACACGCCCGCGTAACCCTACAGCAAAAACACGAAATATGGTCGCAGAATGAATGAATGACGTAATGTTATGCAAACAATGTAATTATAAAGGTAGTGGTAATACTACTAGGTATAGGGTGCTGGTAAGTAGATTTCTGGTCTCGAAACTCTCATGACTCCCTGTAAAACGAGTTTACACGCCATGGCACTGTAATGTAGCAGGCATCTGTATCTTCACATTCCAAGCAACGCAGTTTCTTTCGAAGATATATAAGTATTTTGGTATTGTGCCTCTCTACATAGAGGAACGCGAAACCGGTAATTTGAATAGGAAGTCGATAGTCGAAATTCAGACAAACAAAGTTCTTTTCACGCGTTGGCTCTGGGGTGTGTTGTTAATATAATGCAGTAAGAGTAGTCGGAGAATAAACTTTTCGAATCGCAGAGATTCGGTACAGAGATACGTTCCAGTCGTGTTGTGCTATGTCAGTTCCAACCCTGCATGAAGCAGAACTATAACAAAGGTGAGGGCGTGATCTTGAGAGCGCAGGCAAATATAGTGACCGAATTATACAATAAGAGTTCCTACAGTGTATCTGGTTGAGGCAAATCCAATAGAAGCAGAGCCCCAGTCCAAGAGTCTTATCGGTTTTCTGAAAGCAAAGCCGGTCACCTCGAAAACAGTGCCGACGCGTAATCTAATAAGGTTTCCCGTTGAACTGCTTCGGATGTTTACTGAGATAACACAGCTTCTCCGAACAACAGAAGTACCCAGCGCTATATTGCAAAATTTGTTTAAAAATTGCCGCTTTACGGAACACTAAAACTGGAATTCGACCCTACATGATGATATCCACCCTTTATGCGGACAAACGGCGTCGTTTTCTTTCCTGGAACGGCCCCGACAGCGATATCAAAACGTGCTAAAGGTAGCTAGAGAAAGTTACAATTAAACTTATATTGCAGATAATCCTAGCGCAATTCTTTTGCGATGTCGATTGATAAACTTTCCCTTCTTTCAGTGAACGTGATAAACTTTCACAATCAGATTCTGCACATATTTTGGGCTAGTTCTTTTTCGATGTCATGCTGAGTTGACTGTCGTGTGTGCAAATGCAAAGGTTCTCTGTGCTGTCAACGAAGGCGCACCACAAGGCGAACTAGGACCAACTTACCGTGGTGGCGTAGTGGCTTTGGCGTTGCGCTGCTATGCCCGAGATTCCTGGCTCAAATCCCGGCCACGGCGGCCAAATTTCGATGGGGAGGACATGCGAAAGCGCCCGTGAACCTTGCATTGAGTGCAAGTTGAAGAACCTCAGGTGGACAAAATTAATCCGCCATCCCCGACTACGGCGCGCCTGAGTCATATCATGGTTGTCTGACGTAAAAATCCAAATAAAAAATTACTTCCAACATTATTTCAAACATGGTTCGATGTTTCGAAGCACACATGGACCCATGATGCTTATTTGTGGCGTCGCTCATGGAATCACGTTGTGTCCCTATATATTAAGTGACGTAGTTTGTGCGCATGCCACAAGTTGAAGCTTTCTTTGAAAGAGAGCCTCGATGAGCATCTCACTTTTTTTCTGGTTGTGGAAGTCATTTCCCTGAGTCACCGAACATTATGGACAGTGCCTTGGGAACTTTCTAGCGATAGTCCTATTTAGAGCAACTAAATATCTGTTTGTGATACAGACAGTCATGTTGCGCTTTATTGAATGTAAAAAGATTTCTATCATCGGTTCAAAGCACGCGCAGAAGCAAATTATAACCTGCAGGCATTAGGAGGAAGGATGATCCACAGCGCTGGCTTAGTGGCTATGTCGTTGCGCTGCTAAGCATGACATGCATTTCGATGGGAGCAAAATACAGAAACCCCCGTGCACCCGTTAGTAGGCACACGTTAAAAGTCCTAAGTGGTCGAAATGAATCAGGAGCCCCTATCTACGGCGTGCCTCCTAGTCACATCGTGGTTTTGGGGAGCAAATACCCAGAATTTATCTTGAGTTTAACAGGAAGGACGTAAACTATTCTTTAAGCAATGGTGTCGTAACGCGGCGCGTCGAACGTGCCGTCAAGCATGCCTTCAGTAAAGCTGCCGTGGGTCCTGCAGCAATACAATGCAGAACGAAGTGAAATATAACCCCATTGGGTAAGCCACCGCAGTTCAGTCAAACCACTTTCACGTCCGTGATTTTTTTTTCATTGCCGGCACATATTTGGTAAATGCAGGTCACGCACACAAATGCGCGCAACACGACTGAAGGGGGCTCGCGGAAAGTGTTCTTTACTTATACGTGCACTCATTTCTTTCGCGCTTGAGCACCGCTGCCTAACGCCGCCACGGATGTGTGGCCTCAGCTTTTAGTTTCCGTTGAAAAAGACGTTGCGCTTCAGGCAAAGCTGGTCACTGTAAGCCTTGATTCTTTCAAGCTACAATGCACTTTTACTGAATGGGGTGAGCTCTCTGAAATAGCGTATAGAGTGATGTGGAGATTTCTATTTACTCGTTGCCGATCATGTCCAAAATGAAAGTTGGCGAACGTGCCCGAAGCAATGCAGCTTGTTATCTTCAAGGCTAATGCTATATACATATTGTAGCACGATTCAATATTGCTGGTAACAAAATGGTTGTGACACCATGTTATTCAGACCTTTATTAATCGCCTACCACTTGTGCGATACCTTCGTTTGATCTCTCGCATATGCTACTGCAGATTTCTATTAAGAATATTGATAGAACAAAGATTACCACTGAATCCAAAGTTTCGACAACGGAACTTGTCGAAACACTAGCTTTAGCGACGTTATTTGTTCTACCACTGTTCATAATTTCAAGCCTACATCTTCGTGTGAAGTGGTCTTGTTTGGATTACCGCAGATTTCTGTATCATTCGCTTCATCTTGGATCTTCATCTGCTCGTCGCTTATAACGTGTAAATAGTTTTGCTGCTGTGTAGCAAGCTGAGGTCTCGTAGCCGTTAGTGCCCTTGACGCATTTGACGCCGCGGTAGCGTCGCAACCTGGTCAGACCAGAGCATGGTGCGACGGCTAAGAGCAAATTTTCTCCCCTTTTCAAAACATGACTGAGTGGCGTCGCCTGATGGGAGAATCTGATCTACACGGAAGATTACGACAGTAATACCCTCGCCTTAATGCAAACGGTATCAGGCCACGAAATACAGTAATACATAAGCTGGTACGCCACTGTTTTTTCCAGTCCATCTTCAGTCGCCACAAGTCTCATGGGAATCAGAAACGAAAAACACAGTTAGCTCTGACGTGGTGACTGCTATCATTGTTTCGGTGTTCATAATGTGAACTTTTATGCCGCATATTGGGAGGCTACACGATATGCTTCACAACTGCCGCGAGGCCTTCGACTCCTCATTCGTGCCTTATCCAACCAAAGATCAACCTGACAATACCTGGTGCCCGGAAAAAAAGACAGACGTGTGATCGCAGGCTCTTAAACAGCTTACCTTACTCCTATTAAATGAGAAGTAGCGGTATTAAACCCCCATATACCCCGATGGCTCAATCCTGCCGAAGAGCTCTACTGCAGCTGTCGTCATTCCAGCAAAAGCCACCACTATCAAGCTGAAAACACCCCACTTGGCAACGTCATCTGCAGCAGAACTCGCAGGGCCTCGAGTCGCACTACAATTTATTAATGACAAGCCAACACACAAAAGGTGGATTTTCTGCGACTCGAAGACGGGACTACAGTGTTTATTGTCAGCCTTAAAGCGCGGCCCGCATGAACTGCTGGTTTTTGAAATCACAGAAGTCATATACAACCTGACTGAGAAAGGAGATGAAATAATTTTTCAGTGGTTACCAAGTCACTGTGGTATCATCGCCAGTGAACATGCCAATCAAGCTGGTCGTTCAGGTCGTACAGAAGACAACCATCTCTCGATCCCGCTGTCTAGGACAGATGCTGAAAATATGCTCCGCCTACTTGCACGCCAATCCACTACGTCAGGGTGGAATGAACCACCTTTTACGCACGCCAATTTATACACCCTGGATCCAACCTTAATCCTCCTACTTACACCAACGCTTCCCCGAAGAAGCGCGACCCTTTTGTGTAGGCTATCGTTGGGCGTACCGTTTACCAATGCGTACGCGTGCCACATAGCGATGGCCGACACCACAGCAGATTGTGGCGACGCGGAACAATTTGTCATGTTTTCTGCCAGTGCCCGCAGTACAGTGTGCAGAGACAACCGCTTTCCATCGTGCTGAATCATTTGGATGACCAGCCTCTGTCGGAAGAAATAATTTTGAAACATAGACGCGACTTAATATCGCATCAGAAGGCCTTGCAAGCGCTACTGCGCCCCTTGGGATCGACCAGCCTCTCTGGACGCCTGTGATCGCAACGCCTTTTGTATTACCGGTTTTCATTTCTCTTCTTCTTTTTCTTCTTTTTGTCTTGTTCCTTTCTTTTCTCCTCTCGCTCTTTGCAGTCTTTACGACCCCTATATCCCCCACCCCAGTGCATGGTAACAACCCAGAAACTCGCCGCTAGTTAACCTCCCTGCCTTTCCTCGCTTTCTCTCTCTCTCTCTCTCTATGCCACTCTCAAGTTCGGAGCTTATGCCGTGTTTTGCACTGACACGCCCGAAATGAACTGGTGACCTTATTCGTTCGCACGTACGAGACAGCGGAGCTGCAGTAATATCTGTATACGCCACCTAATAACGTACAGGATGCATGCATGCATGCATGCAGAGATCGAACGCAGTAGAACACAATTGTTGGGACGCGATACATAAACAATCGCAAATGAGAAGCTCTATATGTGCTTCAAGCTATTGTGTTTAACGTTCCGTGCACTCTTTCAACGCGTTTTCATGTATAAACAAACAAAAAGAAACGACAAACAAATTTGTTACAACGCACACTGCATGCAAGTACTAAGAAAAAAAAGTGCTCGCGTGTCTCTGTTATTATCGGCCGTTGGCATGGCCTAGACAGCCTAAACTTTGTTAGGTTTGACCTCCGAGCGCGGACGCACACGCACGCACGCGCACGCCCACACACACACACACACACACACACACACACACACACACACACACACACACACACACACGCACACGCACACGCACACGCACACACACACACACACACACACACACACACACACGCACACGCACACGCACACACACACACACACACACACACACACACACACGCACGCACACACATATATATACATTTGAACCATAATATGTTACATCGCGGAGAAGGAATATGCTATACGACAAATTTCGCTTCTTCCTCCTGCCGATTCTATTTTAGCGTCAGCGTCATGCATCATCCGAGTTCGTTCGCAATTTCTGTCCCCCAGGTCTGCCAAGCACTGTCCCCGTGCAGGCGATTTCACCGATCGCCACAGGCAGACAAAAAGACTCATCAAGTTTCAACTTCACGGGCACAAAGCTGACGTGCTGTTATAGAGTCGAGAGGGCTCAAAATTGCGTGGGTTAATTTTATTAATGCATAAACATTTATCAAATTTACGGTCAACCATGGTAGCAAATATAAGCCTGCAGGAGATCTTCAAACAAACGCCACAGACAAGTGAGACGACGTTATATGTAAGAGCTTACATGAGCCGAGCATATGATTGATTTGCACAGTTATCGAGGTTGTCAACTTTTGCATCGTTTTGCTTCTTGCATTCTTTCGCTCTTCGACGAGTGTTAGTTGACCCGACGTGTTGGCGTAAGGTGAGCAGTTGTGTGGTACGCGAGTGACGACAGCGCCAAGGCCACGGCACGACGACGACATTAGCATAACGACAGCGACGACGACGATAGCACGACGAGATATTTATTGTAATTCAGCTAAGAAACATTACAAGCCGTTCTGTTACGGCATGGGTCGATCCAGAAGGCGGTACAATGTCGCATAGAGTCTCAAACCGCTGGCTGTCACAAGGAAAAAAAAAATGGGGGAAAGTGGTGCGTCCTACCTTTTGAAAGCAACTTATTGCTATGCTATGGGATGTAGCTGAAGGACTATGGTAAAGTTTGCAATTGTGTCTGCCTTCTGTTGCAAGCGGAGCGTGCGCCCATGGACTCGCTTTTTAAAGCAAATTGTTGCGATCCGAGAGCACACACGAGCCAGTCGTCTCAAAGCGCTAGTTGTCGTTGAGACTAGAGAAGTAAGCATGCCTCTGTGGCAAAATGGGTAGAGCATCGGGAACGCTTATCCAAATCCTACCACTGAACCCCTTAGGCTTTGTTTTCTGAAAAGGCCCGAAACGAGGCTACACAGTAACCTATAGCAACCTATAACCTATAACACAGTTACTGGTTACACAGGTTACTGTGTATAACCTATACACAGTAACCTATAACAATGCACGTGGTATGAGGCAAAAAAATGTTTCACAATTAAACACTCCTTGTTGTGATATTAGCAAAAACCTTGAATGTTTCTAAGTGATAGGCTTTACGATTTGGCAACATGGAGTTGCAATGTACGTTGGTGAGCCAGCGTACAGAGCAACGGTTGACAGAGAGCCGTCTCCACCTTTGCCATGGCACATACATGCAGAAGTTTGCGGAATTTGGCAATCTCTGTGATGAAATCAGTTAAACAAGACGGCTGGACGTCAATTTTTGCTTTTAGGGGTCTATACTATATTATCTTATCGAGAACTGTTAGTGAGTAGTGTACCCTGGCCAAAGTCGAGTCAAGTTAGTCAAGATTTGCTAATGAACAATTCTAAAATTGAACTTGTACACTCGGTAAAATCGCTAGGTGTATTTTTTGATCATACTATGACGTGGCAGAGCCATATAGATTTTCTTGCTAGTAAGCTCTCACAAATCACTGGAATATTTTATTCCTTGAACTATCTTCCTCGCTCTATTAAGTGCTTGTTATATATTTCACTTTTTCTCAGCCATTTAAATTATTGTTGTTCGGTCTGGGCTACCACTTCTGACACAAGTATCAACAGGCTGTACATACTGCAAAAGAAGGCTCTTCGCGCTATTTGCAATAAATCATGCGATTTCCTTTCAGCTTACTTATTTCATAAACTTAACACACCGAAAGTACAGGCCCTTTTAAAGTATCGTTTAGTGCTTGCGTATAAACATGAACAGAAAAAGAACATAAACTACATTACTTTTATGGCTAACTTAAATCTACACGACACTCCATACAGCACAAGAAAGCCAGAGTACTGGCACGTAGCAAAATCGCGCACAAACTATGGATCACAAATGCTGTGCTCCAGGCTACCTCGGTTATTAAACGATCTTATTGTTAGTAAAGCTGATATTGCAACTTGTTCTCCTCATGATATTCTTGATTTTTTCTCTCATATGTGAGTTCTACAATGCGTATGTGCTTTTGAAGTGCAGTGAGATTTCGTGTTTTTGCTTGCTTGCTGACATCTTGCTTTTGTTGTATTTTTTTTCCTCGCCTGATTTGCGATGCGTATGCATGATATGTTGTAATGCTTGAATATGTAAGTACTTGGGAAAACTGTATTTCCGCTCTGCTGCTCCCGTATTTTCTTTTTGTATTAAGGGTATTTGGGGCTGGTCAAGCTGCTACGAGCAGCTTTTTTCCGCACTTTACCCCCGCAAAGCTGTATCTAGTTTTTGTGGAAATAAAGCATACATCATCATCGTCATCATCATCAGCCTAGTTACGCCCACTGCAGGGCAAAGGCCTCTCCCATACTTCTCCAACTACCCCGGTCATGTACTAATTGTGGCCATGTTGTCCCTGCAAACGTCTTAATGTCATCCGCCCACCTAACTTACTGCCGCCCCCTACTACGCTTCCCTTCCCATGGAATCAAGTCCGTAACCCTTAATGACCATAGGTTATCTTCCCTCCTCATTACATGTCCGGCCCATGCCCATTTCTTTTTCTTGATTTCAACTAAGATGTCATTTACCCGCGTTTGTTCCCTCACCCAATCTGCTCTTTTCTTATCCCTTAACGTTACACCTATCATTCTTCTTTCCATGGCTCGTTGCGTCGTCCTCAATTTCAGCAGAACCCTTTTCGTAAGCCTCCAGGTTTCTGCCCCGTAGGTGAGTACTGCCAGCCCATTCTTATTCTTCTGGTTATTTCAGTCTCATGATGCGGATCCGTGGTCACTACCTGCCCTAAGTAGATGTGTTCCCTTACCACTTCCAGTGCCTCGCTGCCTATCGTAAACTGCTGTTCTCTTCCGAGACTGTTAAACATTACTTTAGTTTTCTGTAGATTAATTTTCAGACCCACCCTTCTGCTTTGCCTCTCCAGGTCAGTGAGCATGCATTGCAATTGGTCTCCTGAGTTACTAAGCAAGGCAATATCATCAGCGAATCGCAAGTTGCTAAGGTATTCTCCATCAACTTTTATCCCCAATTCTTCCCACTCCAGGTCTCTGAATACCTCCTGTAAACATGCTGTGAATAGCATTGAAGATATCGTATCTCCCTGTCTGACGCCTTTCCTTATTGGGATTTTGTTGCTTTCTTTGTGGAGGATTACGGTGGCTGTGGAACCGCTATAGATAGCTTCCAGTATCTTTACATATGGCTCATCTACACCCTGATTCCGTAGTGCCTTCATGACTGCTGAGGTTTCGACTGAATCAAATGCTTTTTCGTAATCAATGAAGGCTATATATAAGGGTTGGTTATATTCCGCACATTTCTCTATCACCTGATTGATAGTGTGAATATGGTCTATTGTTGAGTAGCCTTTACGGAATCCTGCCTGGTCCTTTGGTTGACAGAAGTCTAAGGTATTCCTGATTCTATTTGCGATTACCTTAATAAATACTTTGTAGGCAACGGACAGTAAGCTGATCGGTCTATAATTTTTCAAGTCTTTGGCGTCCCCTTTCTTATGGATTAGGATTATGTTAGCGTTCTTCCACGATTCCGGTACGTTCGAGGTCATGAGGAATTGTGTATATAGGGCGGCCAACCTTTCTAGGACAGTGTTCCCACCATCCTTCAACAAATCTACTGTTACCTGATCCTCCCCGGCTGCCTTCCCCCTTTGCATAGCTCCCAAGGCGTTCTTTACCTCTTCCGGTGTTACTTGTGGGATTTCAAGTTCCTCTAGACTATTCTCTCTCACCTTATCGTCGTGGGTGTTACTGGTACTGTATAAATCTCTATAAAACTCTTCAGCCACTTGAACTATCTCATCCATATTAGTAACGATATTGCCGGCTTTGTCTCTTAACGCACACATCTCATTCTTGCCTATTCCTAGTCTCTTCTTTACTGCTTTTAGGCTTCCTCCGTTCCTGAGAGCCTGTTCAATTCTATCCATATTATAGTTCCTTATGTTCGCTGTCTTACGCTTGTTCATTAACTTAGAAAGTTCTGCCAGTTCTATTCTAGCTGTAGGGTTAGAGGCTTTCATACATTGGCGTTTCTTGATCAGATCTTTCGTCTCCTGCGATAGCTTACTGGTTTCCTGTTTAACGGCGTTACCACCGACTTCTATTGCGCACTCCTTAATGATGCTCATAAGATTGTCGTTCATTGCTTCAACACTATGGTCCTCTTCCTGGGTTAAAGCCGAATACCGGTTCTGTAGCTTGATCCGGAATTCCTCTAGTTTCCCTCTTACCGCTAACTCATTGATTGGTTTCTTATGTACCAGTTTCTTCCGTTCCCTCCTCAAGTCAAGGCTAATTCGAGTTCTTACCATCCTATGGTCACTGCAGCGCACCTTGCCGAGCACGTCTACATCTTGTACGATGCCAGGGTTCGCGCAGAGTATAAAGTCGATTTCATTTCTAGTCTCACCATTCGGGCTCCTCCACGTCCACTTTCTGCTAACCCGCTTGCGGAAAAAAGGTATTCATTATCCGCATATTATTGTGTTCTGCAAACTCTACTAATAACTCTCCTCTGCTATTCCTAGAGCCTATGCCATATTCCCCCACTGACTTGTCTCCGGCCTGCTTCTTGCCTACCCTGGCATTGAAATCGCCCATCAGTATAGTGTATTTTGTTTTGACTTTACCCATCGCCGATTCCACGTCTTCATAGAAGCTTTCGACTTCCTGGTCATCATGACTAGATGTAGGGGCGTAGACCTGTGCAACCTTCATTTTGTACCTCTTATTAAGTTTCACAACAAGACACGCCACCCTCTCGTTAATGCTATAGAATTCCTGTATGTTACCAACTATGTTCTTATTAATCAGGAATCCGACTCCTAGTTCTCGTCTCTCTGCTAAGCCCCGGTAGCACAGGACGTGCCCGCTTTTTAGCACTGTATATGCTTCTTTTGGCCTCCTAGCTTCACTGAGCCCTATTATATCCCATTTACTGCCCTCTAATTCCTCCAATAGCACTGCTAGACTCGCCTCACTAGATAACGTTCTAGCGTTAAACGTTGCCAGGTTCATATTCCAATGGCGGCCTGTCCGGAGCCAGGGATTCTTAGCACCCTCTGCAGCGTCGCAGGTCTGAAAAGCATACATACATACATACATAGATTAAGCTTATTGCAGGCACATAATCTGCTCAATATTTTCCGAGAATATTGCATTAGTCTTTACGTCAGAGACGCGTAATTCCAGAGTTTTGCGAACGGTACCTGCGCAGCATCGTCAAATCAAGAGGCATTTCAACGCAAAAATGAAATCGCAGCCCGCCAACACCTGTCGCGTTCTCCTAAGAAAACGCCCGTGCGCGTTGCGAGGCCCGTCATTTGTGCTGCCAAAAGAAGGTTTGTTTATGACGGCCTAGAAACACTTGCTGTTCTCTATTTGAGTGCGCGTGGATGCGTATGTGAAATTGATGCGGTTCTGCCAATATATTAAAGTCCTTGCTTGAAGCATTCGCATTGTTCTGTGCACATTTACCGCTAAAAGAAAGACACGTGGCGGCATCCGCTGGCACTGAAATATCTCAAAAACTACTACCACTGCTACTACTGCTACTAATACTACTAGTACTACTACTACTATTATTATTATTATTATTATTATTATTATTATTATTATTATTATTATTAAGAAGCAGAAGAAGAAGAAGAAGAAAACCACTGGCATCAAATATGTCCCGGTGGGCAACTCGTTAGTTCACCTTACAAATATCGCTAAAGTATAAAGCAACCTGAATTGCGTCAGTGCGTGTTTTGTAAGGTAAACACCGAATCGCAAGAAAGTGTGGGGAAAGAACACTCCTTCCAGCAACGATACGGCAGGAATAAGGATGTATTTCAGAACCTCGGAAGGTGTCTTAGGAGCCTAGTTGTATTGCTGCATGGAAGAATATTGATGTTAGGTACCGAAGACTACTCATGGCTTCACCCTGTACATAGTGGAAGCGTCATGACCACAATAACTATCTACATATTTAGAGACTGCTGCAACAAGTGTTCGGCCCCAACTCATTGGTGTTGTTCTTCTAAAGTGAATCATGTGGTTATGAAGTCGCAATAATACGCATGCGAGGCTCGCCTGCTCAGGGATGTCGCAGGACTCCCTTGCGGACGCACAGTGCCTTGCGCACAATCGTCCGACGACGTTGAGATTTTACCATCTCGCAACCTAACCCGCAGTTTTCACTGGCGAGATCAGTGAGGCGCTGGCGGTAGTTGCGAAGGAAAACTGGCGAAGACAAAATCACGAAGTCGACAGAATGCCTCCAGAGGGTTTCACTCCCTCTCTACTCGAGCTCACTGCGCAAGAGACACTCGTTCCCTATTCTTTCTTTGTTTTGTCCGCCCCGTCGGCGCCAGCGTAAGCTGAGAACTAATTCGGCAGCGCATTAATCTTAGTCAGCACCGACTTGACGCCGCAGTCATGACTTGGGTGACCCGCCACCACTCGCTCGCCTACCAGACAGGGCGGAAGCGTATGGCGCGCGATGGGCGCCGGGATGATAGATCGAGCCGATTTTAGCACCCCGGCTGCAAAATGTGCCCGGCTCAAGTTGAAGGGCAAGTAAACAAGTCGCTCGTGGCGAGAGACGCATTCGGTCCTGAAATATTCCCCCGCCCGCTTTTTTTTCTTTTTTTTATCCCTCCGTAATTTACAGATCCTTTAACTCTGGTTTTCCATCAGCGTCTCTCTTTCTTTTTTTTTTATTTAGAGGCAACGCGCTACAGTGCTTGGGCGCTGTAAAGGACATACTAAAAGCCACTCTTGGAGCGAGCTTATAACAGTGGCAGAAGGAGACAGGGAAAGCCGATAAAGCAACAAGATAACGATAGGCTTATTTTGGGGACGAGTATGCCAGCGAAACTGGAGTGTTGTTCGCCTTGCATCCATCACTGACGGCCTGACACGTTGAGCGTCGAAGTATTTTTATTTTTCTCATGCTTGACGACAGTGGCGCAACAAATATTCGCACGAGAGGAAAGAATAACAATACTTTCTTCACTACGTCTGTGTTAATATTGCTTGCATGTCTATACCACTTCTCATTTCTTCCATTTCAAGCTGTAATCTATATTTACGCCACGAAGTGTAGCTCACAAATGCAGCATGCTGCTGCGTCTCGTTCGACATTTACGATGTGCAAAAAGAATGACTTGGTGATTTCATCATGGTGAACTTCCACGACCCGTAAGACGATAACAGGCACGAGAGGTTTTGATACCTTCACCATTTATGAGCTTCATTATTGCGCCTAACTCAGTGCTTTTATAGAATGCGCAACGAAGACACATCATTTGCATTTCTGAAGCTTTAAAAAAAGCAAAAATAAACAGCTCTATTAGGCAATGCGCTGATCAGCAGGTCCATACAAAGCTCCTGCCTGGGATTCTTTCCACATTGCAGCCTATTGCGTAAAATCCAGGACCTACGAGTTGCAAGTGTCAAAGGACATTGTTATCAATATTACATGAAAGGCTTGAACATATCGAAAAGTCATGGGCTCACAAGCGCAGTAAGTGAGTTGTGAAAATTGGTGGGACTGAACTCTAAGGATCTTTCAATAACAACAATCTATTTTAACAGCCGATAATAAATATTTTTACATAACTTTCGCTACTCCGGTCAACTTACAGATCACAGCCCAAATGTGAAGCAAGCAGCGGATAATCTAAAGAGCCATCTTTAAAGGAACATACCACGGTAACATACTTATAGAAAACTACTTTGGTACTAAATGAAAATGGGGGTTGCATTTTTTCCATGCCCGATGAAGCTCTAAAACCTGTCAGGCAGTAGAAGTTCAATTTTTTGAGAAACTCACAGATTATCTACATAGCCAGAAGCTGAACGAGCATATAAAATACGTTTCTCTAGCACAGCATATTATGGCGTATTACAGGGTGAAATGTTCTTTATAGAACTTTTTGGAGCTCCGCAGTCAAGTGTATTAATATATATATATATATATATATATATATATATATATATATTTATATGTTTATATGCTTATATCTGTTATATATGTTTCTATTAACATATTTTTTATACTTATATGTGTCTAGGTTCACTGATGGATAGTTCCAGCTGACGTCGAGGCTAATGAAGACCTTTTTTATTGGTGACGAATGACATATTTATCTTTTTGAAGTAACTGCACCTGCCGATGTGAACAGCCGCTTCTGATGACCTCCTCTACGGGAAACAAACTTCCCTATCAGCTGAGCTCAGTCATATTCGCAATTCGAGTAAGCGTAAAAAGGTGCACTTAGATGGTGTTGCCAAAAATAACAAAATGCTTACTAATTATAGCTATTGTGAGTTTCTTTTATTACTATCTGGCACTTATGGTTTTCTATGCCCGAAGAAAGCAGTTAAACGCCCCCAGGTGCGTATGTAGGAGTGTACGAAAATTATCTGTTTTCACTGCATGCACCATTTATTTTCTTGTCTGCGAAAAAAGAATTGATCCGTACCTGATTTTCTCTTAACGCCACCGCGCGAATGACAGGGGGAATATTAAGCGCAGTGTGAAGCATACGCAATCGTTTGATTATATGATGTCAATACGATGGGCTTGCGCGCAAATTTCATTAATGGAAAGCGCGTGTTTTGTTTTCTTTTTCAGAGGCTATAGAAAGAGGAGAAAAACAAAAGCGAAAAGAAGCTGATTCCTCGTCACAGATTCTTCTCTATATTTACAAGCAAGCTGAAGAGAAATATAAACATGTGCCGTCATATTTGAAACTTACAAGGTAATTATTGCTATTAGTTTAAGTGGTGAATGAATTGCTTTGATGTTTTGTAAATGTTGTCCACCGGGGCAGATATTTGAGTAGTAGTGGCGTAATTCGGGTGAATTGCACGTTCGTTTTTTTAAATTGTTCAAAGTAATCTCTCTCGTTCTCTCTCTCTCTCTCTCTCACTCTCTCTTTGCATATATATATATATATATATATATATATATATATATATATATATATATATCTATATATATATATATATATCTATATATATATATCGACGACAACGAAAATTGTGAAGTCACACCTTGTCGATTCCAGGCTCGTTTCGTTGAGGTGATGCGCAATCCTTTCTCTCCTAATTTATTGCCCTTACGTGGAGGCTACATGCTCTTCATGGAAAGTGCATATAAAATTGCAACCAGCCTGATATTTCTGCGCAATAATTTGCAATCGGTGTATATTCGGTATGTTGGGCATTTACGTCACTGTACATTCAAGGCGTTCGAATCTGTATACATTCATTTTGAACCGCAAGAAATATATCTCGAGCTCGAAAAGGAGCCACTGAAAATGCAACAGTGGTGCTTGAAACTAAGAACAAGTCATGGTTCTCTTAATTAAATCGTGACATCTTTTAAAATAAATTCTAGGCAACATATGTCATCCTGTCAAAAAACGGCAAAATGAAAAAAAAACATGCCCTTCAGATGGCAGCTACGCATTCTTACTTATTGCACAGGTGTAGCTGACAGGTTGGCGAGCTACGACTGCATTATCGGTTATTTTTACTTCACGGTAGTCATTACACTGAAATAAAACACGATGAAAAATGGGAAACCATAATTTAATTTTGTGGAGGTGTCTCTGATATGGGCGACAGTGAAAGAAACATTGACATTATATTACTTTTGTTAAAAAATACGATCGCCAGCCTAGATGTTGTGCATGCACAGTGAAAAATGAAAAGAGCCTTTTTAGTGGACTCGTGTCTTGTGCGCGCTTGGTCTCAGTAGAGACTGATGTGTTTAAGTAATCTTACGTTTGTTATGTAGAGTCAGGTGATAAATTTGCCTTTTTGACAGAGAATTTCTCGAATTCATATTTTGTTACTGAATAGCTGTATTTTGGATACATAAAAATATGACTTACATATGCCATTCATACTGTTTTATTGAAGGGAAAATTAATAAGAGGGATTGATTAACCCTATAACGGGGGCGCTTCTCCTTTCAAGGTATCAATCAATGAATCAATTGAATTTTTAATCAATTGGTTATATCATTATAGAGTTCATTAATTAATCAATCATTATTTACTTTATGAGCCCAGGAACAACCAGAGGTCTGAATAATGGCAGACAGAGAAATGAAAAGGCAAGGCAGCCACGACCAAAAGAACTTAGTAGCGCACGTTGGGTGGATGGAAATTTTTCTTTCTTTCATGACCTTTCTTCCTCCTTGCGTGCTTTCGCAGAACTGATTTGCCTTATTCCTTATGTCAGTCTTTAGAGTTGTTGAATTCACTGAGCGATCTACTAGCCTCTTGGTTAGCTAAGATGAAAGAGCGACCACCCTAGAAAGGCGACTTCAACTGTGAAGCTTCGTTCCTGGCAAACTTGTACGGGTGTTCGTTGTAGCTTCGCGCTACAATTCGGATGGATGACAATTTTTCCTTTCATGAACATTATTTCACCTTGCGAGGGCTGAATTGCATGATTTGTCATATGTATCAGATAACATAGGTAATTAAACGAGGAAGAAGCTAAACAAAAAGCGAGAACTGGACTTAATACGAAAAAAAAAGAACAAGCACAATAAACATAAAACAACAGATATGAAAAGGACAGTTTACCTAGAATATATTACAAGGTTAGTCCCATAGATCCATTGAACTGACGCGCGGAAGAACGAGGGCAGAAGCGAAGAACAACAAGGACGCAGCGCTGCGTCCTTGTAGTCAGTTACGACTATTGACATCAGTTAGAACGAGTCCGTTCCAACTTGCCCAACGTAGAGTCGTTGTAGGGTTCAATAGAAAAATGAGGAGAAAATCAGTATAAGAATGTGTGAAAGTAACTACGACCCAAAATATAAATCTAGAAGAAAAGAAAAACAAGCCAGAACTTAGCATCGTGAACTGTATAAGTATGCGATTGCCTACTTAAATTGTGATGTTTGTTACGTCTGGACAGCTGCGCGAGCGGGCGTCAGATGCGAACCACACTCTCATTTTAATGAAGTGATAGTTCTATAGCTCGTATCAGTGACAAACTTCTGATTTCCCGCACAGTGTGACGCGATGGCGTAAGCTTAACAGACCACCAGTTTTCTGTTAGATACCTCGAAGTGGGTTATGTCCGCCTAGATTGCTATAAAGGAACGTGTGGTTAATGGTGGGATTGGAGCCCTGCATTCAAGCCCACCGACCTAATGCTCTAACCATTGGGCCACAATCTCTTGATTACTTTCTTTATTGCTAGGCCACAATCACGCGAATACTTCTCTCCGGCAAGAACCGCCTTTAAAATGTCTGGTGCGTGCTTCACGTGCCACTTTGTCGAATTATTCCTTCACGCCGACTAGCGCTTTGCGAGCTGTGGTAGACCGCTCTGCTTTCGGGATCGGCCCACGTCTTTAGGACAGACAGCGATACTATAGACAAACAAAAAAGAAGAAGAGAAAAAGAAGATGACCGTAACAATGAGCTATCTCGAGAGGCATGCAGACGTATACAAAGAAGCATACTCCTCGCTCAGACGATGTAATAAACTTTTTATACCGTTTCCAGTGTAGACGCAGGAGCAAGTAAATGCTCAATTTTACATATCAGTGGCACCATCTTTGACCGTCTTAAAGCATATACAACTTTCAAATGTACTTTCTAGTTTTCCCTGTTGGCGGCCGTTCACTTTCCGGCTATTATATGAAAGTTTAGTGGCAGGTGAGTACAAGGTATTCTTAGTTGCCCCATTTCAAAGCACTCACATGCGTACGCAGTGCCCGAAGAGTTGAAAGATTGCATGCTTTTTTTGTCTATCAAGAACGTCACGCAATAGGCAGTTTGAAATAGCTTTTTTTTTTAAATGAAAAAAAAAGAACACATTTGTGCAGGCATATTTCCACAGTACCACGAAGCTTGAAAAAGCGCATGCGCTACCGTTCGCCTTCTCTTGCCTTGTTCTCTGCTTTTACGCTGAAATACAGCCTTTTGCTGCATAGAACTTGATGCGGCTGGTAACGATATTTTTCGAGTGTCGTGTGGAAACAACTGGAGTGAGGTCATTCCTTGTGCAAGCGGAAATCAAGTCCATTATTGTATTTGATTTCAGCTTGTGGAAGATGAAGCAGCACGTAAGCGAGTCTTCCATGTTTGCGATAAATGTGTCCAGTTAATGACATGGGTAAATCATTCCTCGTATGTCTACTTCCTTGATTAAACCAGCGAGCGCAGAAATTTCAGAACCCGGTGGCTGAATGAGCGTTCAAGAACACTCGTCACATTTGACTTTGTGATCTTCGTTCAGCGACATATCATGGGGCGTAATAAATTACTGTGCTTAATTTCCTGTGTACCTTTTCTTTCCGCTGCTTCAAAGTGAAAATGATTACTTTTCCCGAGAAGCTTAATACAGACTCGAACAACCGCTTGCACGAGCCTAAGGACAAATCAATGCGTCTGTCATACTAAATGTTTACCTATGAACACTGCTACCTATGAACACTGCTTGGTGCGTCGAGGTTGTTCTAAACAAATTGGTTGACGGTAAGCGTCAAGAAAACTGGAGAGCCCAATTCACAGCAGCCAGCTGCTGTGGTGCCGTCTGAAAACAGGCATTTGTGCTAGCGCCATCTATTCTAATGAATTACCTTCATACTTCCCCTTTAGTCACCATAACGAAGCTTCACCAGACAGCATCAGCTAGAAACCGTAAGTTACAAGCATGCGTCATTCTGATATTTAAACGCGAGAAAAATGCGTGGTGAGGCGAAGCGTGCGAAAGTGGTGAACGCGCGAGACTACAAGCGCACTTTGCTTTTACGAAAGTCGCGTAGAAAGCACTGAAACATCACGTACAAAACCACACATACTATACCAAGAATACGTCTAATAATTTCCAAGTATTCCCTCGTTCCCAGACAATTTTCCCTGCCCATTTAGAAGCCCGCATACACAGACGACTGACGCGTTTTATCCGACACAATTTTCGGTTCCACTGTGGTCGATGGGACGTCACTTGCAGAGGCCAGCCAGATCGCCATTTGCCAGACTGTCGCAAATGCTTCCACGGGTGTTCAAAACAAATGCGCGAGCGCAAAGCGCGCTTCCGGTCGTTTAGAACTCAAGCGAGAGTTTTCGACGGGCATGTGTCTTGTTTTTGCACTTCTACGCGTTATCTTTTTTTGCTGGCCATTTTGCAGGTGGCAGTAACGAGTACCCGGAATGTTATCACTACTAGCAAACTCTCGCTGCATTTCTGACAGTTTTGTCTCTTTCTTGTCGCATTGAGCACATTTTGTCCCATTGCTAACTAAGAACACTAGTTCCGAAAGCAGTTATGTATTGTTGGGGGCCAAAAAAGAAATGTCAAAGCCTTTCTCCCGTGAGATCCCGTCAACGTTGCTTAAATGTCGATTGCAGTCACAAAGGTTGGCATGCCCTAAGCCTAAATTGCTTGAAACGCAGCCCATTGCAAAACAAAAACAAGAATATCTCGTTTTACCGCTGTCAAATGCAGGAGTAGTTAACGCAGAATTGACGCATTTAGAATCCCCATGGGCTACAAGCACAGGCCTAGAAACCGGAGTATTCAAAAGCTAGATGCAAAAACAGAAGCTGCCGATGTACGAAGCGGCCTTGCATCGATGGCTTGTCTGGCTTCGCTTGGTGGTACAAGGAAAACAAAAGTTGTGAAATGTTTATTCACAAATATTCAACTTCTTTCACATATAAAAGCTTTCGAGTTTGGTGAGAGAGAATAAAAACAATGAAACATTTTCTTGAAGTTTCATTTCACTTTATTTTTTATTTGATGCGTGCGCTAGCAGGCGATCGGTAATATAACTAGGCGTCCACATAAGCTTAATGTTTTTCTGGGCATGCTGTTTTTTTTTCTAAGGGTTTGTTTTGGTTTTCCAAAATGCACATCGACAGCAGCGACTATTGCGATTGCCCGGGACCAACCTATACAAACATACATTGCGGTAGAAGTGTTGAGAGTGCACATTAGGCACATTGCCTGTGCCTGTTCCCACCATCTGGCAACACTACCGTCAGAAAGGCCGCAGGCATTATTTTGTACTACGATTTCGGAGTATTACACCTGCCTTCCATCAGGCTTCACCCCCGCAACTAAGCCATCGATTCCACCGCGGTGTTTGGCTCGACCTGCAGCGCACGTAACCGTACGAGGAATCGGGAAAAAATCTGAGCTGTCATCACCTGCTCTTAATCAACTAACCCTGCTCCTTTTGCACGAGAGGTACGCCGAACACGTACATATTTATACTGATGGATTGGCAACTCTCCAGTGTTCCTCTGGAGCCGTGGTCTTCCCAGCGAAAGCCACCACCATCAGTTTCAATACATGTCACCCAACGACACCGATGACTGCGGAACTTGCAGCTCTTCGCGCTGCACTTCGTCTCGTCAGCCAAGAACAACCTCGAAGATGGTCAATATTCAGTGACTCGAAGGTAGCACTGCAATCTTTGCTATCGGCCTGCGGCGCGAACCACACGAACAACTGGTATTTAAGATTAGAGAACTAATCCATACCTTATCTGAGAAAGGACACCACGTCACATTTCAGGGACTTCCAAGTCACTGCGGAGTCATAGGGAACGAACACGCTGATAACGCTGCTCGGTCGGCTCTTCAAGGTGACGAAGAGGAGCCGATGCCGTTATCAAGGACAGATGCCGCTAGAAAACTTCGAATGCTCAGCCGTGACATCACGTTCTCCTTGTGGAACGCTGGAAGTTTTCACAACTACCGACTCCACAATCTTGACTCCTCTCTACGCCTTTGCATTCCAGCTGGACTCTGCCATCGCGAAGCTACCCTGCTTTGTCGATTATGGCTAGGGGTGGCTCTCACCAGGTCTTTTGCTTACCGAATTAGATGGGCCGACGACGCCTCGTGTGAGGACTGTGGTAACGAGGGGACTTTTCAACACCTTCTTTGTGACTGTCCTCGTTATGATTTACAGAGACAATCACTCGCAATCGCGATAGCGCGCTTTGACCGAAGACCTCTCACAGAGGAACTTATTTTAAGATGCCGCCATCACAAGCCATCGCAGCAGAGGGCGACGAGGACACTGTTGCTGTTTTTGAGGGCGACAGAATTGGACAAGTGGCTGTAGCCTGAACAGATGTTGATAGTGCTGCAAGTGTCACTGTGCTGTGCGATGACTGTATGCGCTGACAGTGACCGATTGTGATTGTGTGTCTATGCTCCTTTCTTTCCTTATCTCTACTTTGTAACCACTTTACCACCCCCTCCCCTCTCTCTCCAGCGTAGGGTAGCAAACCGGATCCTTTTCTCTGGTTAACCTCCCTGCCTTTCCCCTTTCCTCTCTCTCTCTCTCTGGGCATGCTGTTCTGGGCATTGTAAACTTACGCCATATTGTCAAATTCTGTAATGGCGACATTTTGATTCAATCACAGATATCGTAGCGGCCCTTTGAGGCAGTGAGATCCAGCAAGATGATGAATTGGACAATATGGCATAATTTGCCAATGTACACTGCAGCACTAATGGTGCCAGTTACGCTGATTGTCCTCCCTTATAAATTTTTTTAGTTCTCTGTGACGGTGCCTCCAAAATGGGAACAAGAGCCAAAAAACAAAGTTGGCAGTGGCTTAGCTCGGCTATGCCAGGATATACGTAGCGAAAGCTAAGGCATAGCATGGTTAGCCTTTGTTAATCTTGATTGCAAGTCCAGGTCAGTCTGGTTGTCTAGCTATGTTGCGGCGCTTAGCCAGTCGTTCGGCGCGCATTTCGTATTCTTACTGGGCGATTCGTTTCCTCTTCATCTCTTTCCGATGTCGATTCCAGACCTCCTCCTGCTTATAAGAATTGTCGCCGTCCATACCGCCGCCTCAAATGTGGTTGCGGCACACGCGAGCTATCATTTTCAATACTCTGACATGTTATCAGGCATGCGACGCAGCTGGCGAAGCGAGTGGAGGCGAGCGCAACGACGAGAACGCGGTGTGACGTCATACCAAACGGCGGCTGCGGAAAGGCGCGGCGCTGCGCAGCGGCGGAACGCCTGTGGCTCGGTGCTACTAGTGGCGCATGCGCAGTAGTGTTTAGGGAGCGAGAGAGAGAGAACTATCTGCGGCGAGGCGTGCGTTGAGACGTCATGTGCCTACTCGGAGGATTGCCACGGCGAAATCACAAGTTCGCAGCTAGTAAACCTTTCGCTTTAAAAGAAACGCGGACAAGAATTCAAAGCGACGAACACAAACGCCCGACTCACAACTACACTTCAGAAAAAAAATTCAGAGCCCTTCCACTCTGTGAAGAAGGAAGTCCATAGAAGCTGTTGCTATGTTGAGGTTTTGCCATGTTGGGAATTCGCTATGTTGAATTTGACTATTATGAGTTTAGTATTAGGTGAATGACGAGACATTTACTCAAAGATACCGGTTGCCGTAATTTCGTGACTATTGTAATCGTTGCCTTGTGATCACTGTAGTACACGGCAAGTGGTTGCGCTTTCCCTGTGTTCGCCATATTCGCCATGTTCTTCCCGAAGGTTAGCTCGGTGCACGATTGGTGACGAGTGGTGGCACCTGCTAAGCACGAGGTCGCGGTATGGAATCCCGGCCACGGCGGCCGCATTTCGATGGGGGCGAAATGTGAAAACACCCGTGAACTTAGATTTAGATGCACGTTAAAAAAACCCAGGTGGTCCAAATTGTGGTAGACCCCCAATACGGCGTGCCTCATAACAAAATCGTGGTTTTGGCAGGCAAAACCCCATAATATAGCTTATTTTTTACGGTGGCATCGGTGAAACACTTGAGGCGAAAGCGCCCCGACATGAAGGTTAATATCCACGCACCGTCGGGCCTGCTCTCATCGACATTGAAATCTACCACGATGACGACGGATGCATTGTCGGCCGGCTTAATCTTCCCGAAAGCTTGCACCATTGATCGTGACACGTCCTGCACACATTCTCTTGCACCACGTCTTCGGAGGAGGTGCACTGCCTCAACCCGCTGCCACTTCGCGCTTTTGCCCACCACGCACTTCGCCGATCGTGACCAAGTCTCCGGCGGACCGAAGACGGTCGCACACGATTGGTGGATAAAGACAATGACGTTTTATTATAGCGCGGCTGAGCCAATCACGGTGCAGGATCTAGTACGCCGCACAGGTGGCCGCCGAAGAGCGCGCAACGCGATATTGCGCAATGTCGAGAGAAAGACGGTGCTCGTGGCAAGGAGTAAACACAACCTGGGAAAGAGGCGTCGGTAGTGGAGGTGAGTATGAATAGTTCGTCTATGTGCACGGAGACGAGATCCGCCAGAACCTAGCCATAAACAGTTTCGCTTCGCTGTAAAAAGCATAAGAAAGAAATCTTTGCCAAAAAATAAAAATGGAGAGGAGTAATCTAACGTTTTTACTATCGCTTTCAACATGAGGTGCAACGCGCGAACATTGGCTGGAGCTACGCTCTCGAGAAAAAAAAAACAAAAAAGTGTGTCCACCAAGTGTTAACTCCAAAGAAAGAGAAGGTCGACATACATGGCGGATCAAGTGGTTCAATATGTTCATTACATCTTGCTAATCTGTGGTTTTTTTTCTTATTCATGTTCACTATTCATTCATCTAGTATCTGCTTCGTATATTATTTTACGCGCAATTACCTCGACCCTACGTATATGGTGCAATACAGTTTTATCGTCTATATTTAAGCTAATTACGCCCATACCGTTAATTTTACCTACCCTGCGACGAATTCTAGCGTTTTGTGGACATCTACGAAGGCGCCTTCCACACACTGCAGCCTCACGCGAACCCTGCCGAGTCCAAGAGAACTTCCTCCATTTGTGAAAAGTGTGCCGTGCGGTGGCTTCGCCTCAGCATGTCTATATACACGGAATGCACCCTTTACAGGGATATTGTACAATGGAGGTAATTTTCCGATATACAGGGTGTTTCAGCTAACACTTCCAAAATTCTAAAATACTTTCTGTGACAGATAGCAAAATTATAGTCCATGATTTGCTCTACTCGAAGAGGCGGACATTACTTGCTCAAAAAAATAAAATGCATACTCAAATAATTAATAAAAATTCAATAATTAAGTTTTAAACTTATGGCACATATTGTAATTTTCCCATTTCAGTGGGTGGGACTGCAAGGCGTACCCACTTGAAAAGAACTGTATTAATGACACCGTTTACGAGATACGCGCTGTCAAACTCATGGCAAAAATTCACTGTCGTTCCACAAAATTTCCTAACAAAACGTTGTTTTATGCATATAAGTACAAAAGTAACTGGAACGCCAGTGCATTTCTACACAAAGCTCGGGAATTAATATCTTGAAACTGGTGTCATCCTGAGAATTCGTTTCATCTGCATCCACCTTGCGAACTCCCCGGCTAGGAGGAGGCGAGAGAAAAGCTCAAGTAAATCTCTTGCTTGGGCTAGTTGGTTCATGCTTGAATTAATAAAGGCAAGGCGCAGAAGACCAGGACTCAAGAAGAAGAACACAAACGACAGGACCGGCTTTATTAATTCAAGCATGAACCAACTAGGCCGAGCAAGAGTTTTACTTGAGCATATTTCTTCTACATTGGGCCCTTTCTTTCAACAGAGCTTTCGCACCGAAAAGGCGCCGGTCCTGTTGTTTGTGTTCTTCTTGAGTCCTCGTCTTCTGCACCTTCCCTTAATAATTCGAGAGAAAAGCAGAAGGCAGGGAGGTTAACCAGAATAACGTCCGGTTGGCTACCCTACACCGGGGGGAATAGGAAAGGGGAAAACAAAGTTCACAGGGAGAGAGAGGAGGGAAGGAAAGAAAGGAATTGCGGTGAGTTCGTTTGAATGCGTAAATTGCAATATGCGCCACAAAGAAAATAATTAAAAACATAATTAGTGAATTTTTGTTGATTAGTCGAATATGCAGTTCTATTTTTTCTGCAAGTAATGTCCGCCTCTTTGAGTAGACCAGCTCATGAACCAGAATTGTGCTATCTGCCACAGGCAATCTTTAAAAAAATGTTGAGAGTGTTCACTAAAACACCCGGTATTGATGCTAATAACGCTCTCTTATTGTCTCATGAAAAGCTAAGTTTTGATAGCTTGTGCGAGCAGCTACGGTGTTCTACAGGCACCAAATGGTCGCTTTTCTTTCCCTGGAAGTGGTTACAAGGTCATGAGGTCGCAGATACGCCAGCCCCAAATGAAGCCAGCTAAAAAGGTCTGGTCTTCAAAAAGTGCAGAATGCTTAGACACTACAGCAGGGCACATACCACTCTGCTTTCAGTCGTCTGCTTTTTTGGCGTAGCGATAAAACACTGGTACACGGAGCAGCTATCGTTCCATCACGAAAAGAAAAGAGATAAAAAAAGAAACGAGAATTGTTACGAAGGTGGGGAGGCATCGCGACATGACGAAGAACGCTATGCTCAGGGCTGGATGCATCCGTGCTGCGCAGTGGACCAGTGCATTATCGCTCTATGAAGAAAGCAGATGACCGAAAGCATGTGGGTATGCGCATCGCTGGAATAGTGAAACCCACTGTACATTTTTTCTCGGGAGCATCGCTGTGGCCACGGTTCACACATTGCAGCTCATATTGAACGCAATAACTCAATTAAGCAAAAGTGACGTTTGGTGCTAACACGTAACGGGAGAGAAGGCTGAACTGTCACCATCAAAACTTAAACACTTCGGTAGATACGCCAATTTCTCTTGTGATAAAGTGAATGCAGCTGAAGCCTCGATTTCACTTGGCAGGTTAGCACTGAAAAAGAGATACAGTGTTTAGGTATGAAGCTAGTGTCACTATGAGATCATGTGTGTTAGCAGTACTGTACCAGGGCGGCGAAGCCTTTGCTCCGGTACGGGTCTAATCATTCGAGACTTGTTAAAAATGAAACATTCATTCATTCATTCATTCATTCATTCATTCATTCATTCATTCATTCATTCATTTCATACTACCGCTCTACTTTTTTTGAGGCCTTAGGGAGGAGTTTGAGCAGAGATAGAACATAAGACAAGCTCAGTATACAAAACCAAAACTAAAGGGAAAGAAAGAAAGTTACAGGAGGAGGCACACACGTCAATGCGTACACGCATTACGCAAGAAAATACCTTTCTTGAAAGAAATCCCAGGACAACCTACGAAGTAATAAAAAGGGTAGATAATAAAAAGGGAACAAATGATACAGCAGCTTGTGAAGAATTGAAATTCATAGTATATAAAAGCGAACAGGGATACCAAAAGAAAAAAAACGCGACAGTGCAGGATGCATGCACTTTTTTCGGGAACACAAAAGTGAAAAAAAAAAAACAATGGAACAACATGCGGGAAGATGACCTGACGCGCTTGCAGTGTGGTCCGACCCACGGCGTTGTACTTATAGTCGATCACATCAGCACACAAAGCATTCGAACTGGCAGTCGTCGGGGGAAAGGAATAGTTCTTGAACGTGTTTGTTCTGCATTTAAGCTCAACCACCTTATTTGGGTGAAGAGACCCACTAAAGCTGCGTGTGGCAGGGGCTATAAATGCGGATTGATCACTTTTGCCGTATCGTGATATAGCGAATAAAGGAGTCTTAACCTGCCATGACATCACCGCGTTTCAAGTTGTTCTAGTTCTGCTTTCTGTACGAGGTTAGATGGAGATATTTTGCAACTGTAACACTTATAGATCATGCAGTTCTGCAACAACTTGGCCACGTTTTCCTGCCCTTCCACAACAAACTTAGAAAGAGAGAGATAGAGAGAGAGAGATAGAGAGAGAGAGAGGAAAGGGGAAAGGCAGGGAGGTTAACCAGAGAAAAAGATCCGGTTGGCTATCCTACGCTGGGGAGAGAGGGGAGGGGGAGGTAAAGTGGTAACAAAGTAGAGATAAGGAAAGGAAGGAGCATAGACACACGATCACAATCGGTCACTGTCAACTTAACAATCCGGTGTCTCTGAGACGCCCTGTGCGTAGATTTGCGCAGAACAAATAAGTACGTTAATTGGACTGTAGCGGCGGCTCACTGAATTCCCAGTTCATGCGGAAAGGCGCGCATAGGGCATACTGTTCGTTTTCTGAATATTAGGCAACAGGAGCCCGCGGTCATCTTATCATTGGGAGAGGGTCGTACTTGACCGCTGTTTGGTGCGTGTGTCATTGCTCAAAATCTCGCCATAAGTCCCAACTTAAGACAGAATCCTGGAAACCGACTTTCACACTGAACACCACTCTTGCTCAGTTGCACTTGTTAGATGGCTCCTCTCCGTGATTGGCCTCCATTGAATTTTATTTCTTTTGTCGCAGATATTTTCATATATACGTGCTTACGGAATAAAGCTTTAGTTGTGAGTCAGCACTTGTGTGAGTTCATGATTTTGTAATTTTTGTCCGCGTTTTTTGAGCTGTTTATCCCATTACGTCATGGAACCAGGTAGTGCAGCTCTCAAAAGGCCGCCTATCGCAATAAGCAATGACAATGGCATACGAAAAATATGAATATCAAGAAGTGTCATAAATATCTTGTGTTCTGTGGAGGGATGTGTTTTCCTTATTGCAGTTAGGAACTTGAAAAGCCAAATGTGTATCTAAGCGGAAATAGAAACACGATACGAATGAGAAGTTCGGGGCAGCTAAGAGAAACGGAACGCCAGAGTAGTAGTAGTAGTCGTAGTAATAATAATAATAATAATAATAATAATAATAATAATAATAATAATAATAATAATAATAATAATAATAATAATAATAATAATAATAATAATAATAATAATAATCTTTATTACAAATAATCAATTTGTACATATAATTTTGCTAGGCCTGTCGAAGCCTTCTGTGGGCTGGTATGGCAGAAATCTGGCAGTCAGGGCAATGCATTATGTAACCTTATTACAGACAAACTAAATGTCAAATTAAAAAAGTAAATAAAAAAAACGTATCACAGGTTCCTCAGGTAAACATGCCCAGTAAACAACACTCAATGTTCAAAGGAAAACACGTAGCACAAAACAACCATTAAAACTGAGTAAACATGGCAGAGCATGTAAACAAAGTTACAACCTATCGAGAACAAAAAAATGAAAAAAAAAAATCGCGAGAACAGCGGAAACATTCTTATATTCGTTTTGACAAAGATCGCACTACTACAAAATATACTTTATACATGTGAAAACTGTTCTGTCATTGCCTTGAGGGCCTTTTTTATTCCCGACAATCTTGTCTGATCCAGGTCATCACTGGGAAGGTTAATAAACAGGTGGGTGTATCGAGCGTTCTTTGTCCTTTTCTATGACGAGTTCTTGTCCGAGGAACTACATATCTGGGATGTCTGCACAAAGCAACACTTTTATGGACAGGTTCTCGGAAAACATTGCTCCAGAAATAACGCATCACAATTGTCGAACGAAACAAAGACTCGAAATTGGGAATTTATATATCTCGAAATAAGTTATCCATGACTTGGTTGAACTCAACGCTTTTTAGTATGCTTTTTAATAGACTGTCAACTTTATGTTTCCAAAATCCGCTGCAATTAAAAAAGAACAGCAAATGCCGTACCTTATATGCGAGTAGCCTAAAGCATGCACTATCACTTTTTTAATCTTTGCAGGTGCATAAATCCTTATACGGTAAAGGACACATGCAACTATAAGTAATCGCGCACAAATTCGAGCCATTTGAATCTTCCATGATAAGTCAGCCTCAAAGTATACTCCAAGGTACTTGACACTATCCAATTATTGTACTGGGGCACAAACACAGTCTAAGCAATCATAACCGAGAAGGAAGACATGTTGACTTCTTACAAGAGCCTTTAACGGATTTCTGAAACATACTAATCGAGTTTTCCGAGCACTGACTTTTTTACGGTTTTCTTGAAACCACTTCATCACATTTTTTATGTCTCTTTGAAATAAAATGACAGCTGCCTCATACTGGATGTGCTTAGAAACAAGTAACGTATCATCTGCATACTGGAAAATCGTACATGAAGTATCACAAGCGTCACAAACGTACCAAATAAAAAGAAGCGGAGATAAAACAAAATCCCGTGGAACCTTTGCATTAAGAAACCGCGAAGAACTCTTTTGGTCGCCAATACATACAATATGAGACCGATTTACCAGATTGTTTAATAATAATATTAATAATATTAATAATAATAATAATAATAATAATAATAATAATAATAATAATAATAATAATAATAATAATAATAATAATAATAATAATAATAATAATAATAATCTGCGCTATGTTGCTCCTTTCTCTTTCTCTCTCCTGTTTACTTTTTTGTCGTAGATACACTATGGAAGAGCGCGCAAACGCAGGTGAAAATCAGAAAGGCGGAGTGGCCTCATGAATTCTAAGTGGAATACGAGGCATCGATTTTAACCTCCACTCCCAACTTTCTCGTTTCGCGAAGCGCAGCCACCGTCTACGTTCCCCATCAACGGACGGTGCTGTAGATAACGTTAATTATTTAACTGAGCGCGTCGACTACGCAGTCAGCTTCATCAGAAATGCCATTTACTGCTATCTAAGTGGCGCGTCTCAATTTCGTTCCTCGGAGAGGAGAAGGCATTCTGCTCCTAGCATTTGCGCTCCCCCTGTTATGCATAAATCACGACAGTCGCTCCCACAGAGCTCTCATTTGGCGCTCAGGAATGACGTCTGGCAACACTTGTTACTTGGAATGCCTGTTCATTTCTTTCCCTGCCCTGTGTACCAAAATAAAATAGGAATGACAGTGACAGGAGCGTGGAGAGCAGACTATGAAAAATCACGACTATTTGATTTCTGAACCAAATGAGGTTGCCGCAGAAGCTACGGCCGCTGAGTCCCATAGCAACGGTGAAAGTAGGCACAGGTGCGTTTACAAGTATATTGCATTGGAATCTTTATTACCCGTGGAAGAACAGTGAATGTTGGGAGCATAGCCGTGAATTCAAGGACATACTACGTGGCGCTGAAACATTACACAGCACCACTGCCAACCACGGTATTTATTCTTGCAGACGAAAAGGCATAAGCGCACATCAGTTGCGCTCTTTCACGTCATGAAAGGCACATACGACAACGTAGCACATGACGCCGCCATCAACTCCCTGAACACTATGGGAATTGGCGGCCGCATGCATCGCTGGTTATCCGACTACATAACTCGCCGTTTATTTCTTGTACAAACAGAAGGTGGCCCCGTGGCTGAATATTACATCCAATGCGGCGTGCCTCAGGGAGGAGTGTTGAGTCCCACGTTGTTGAATGTGACATTCATCGGACTAGCTGAACTTTTACCTGAAGCAATTTACCTCTCGATATAGGCAGATGGCACTTGTCTTTGGACTTATGCAGCCACTCGCCATCAGGTTGACGCGCGATTGCAGCGGGCAGCAACTTTGACATCAGCGTACCTCCAAACACAAGGCTTGACTGTATCGCCCGAGAAAGGCGCATTGATTGCATTCACACGTAAACCTATGACGCCATGTCCAGTCTCCATTATAAGACACACTATCACCTATGGAAAGGCCCATCGATTCTTGGGTGTAATAATCGACCGAAATCTTTCCTGGAGCCCTCATTGCACGCACCTGAAGAAAAAAACTGTTGTCGATTGCCCAGGTAATGAAATTCATGTGCGGCAAAACATGAGGCAGATCTGTGCGCTCCATGCTTCAGTTGTACTGAGTTTTATTCCTAGGATATCCACGCTACCACCTTCCAGTGTTGTCCAGTACGTGCAAGTGAAATGTTCGCTCATTGGAGAGCCCACAGGACCAAGCAATGCGCATGTCTTTAGGACTTCCTTGCTGTGCATCAACAGCGGCAACAATCGAGCTCGCCAAAGGTCATCCCATCTAAACATACGTTGCTGTGGGTTGTCTCAGGAGGCATATCCTTCATCTTTCCCACGTTGCCGCTCATGACTTGGCGTTCTTGCCATCGCACAGGCCTCGTGCAACGTTTTCTGAAGTTATCATCAGCCATACATATTTTCTTCCACTAGGACACATACTAGCAGCAAGGCCTTCATTGCCTTTGTGGCGTCTCCAACAGCCTCATGTGCGCCTAAGTATTCCAGTGCAAGAAGAAAGCCAATCACCCAAAAATAGCTGTGAAACAGATGACGCTGCGATTAATTAATGAGACATACGGGGACCGAATACACATCTGTACCGACGGTCCGGTCTCATCTACCAGCTCTTCAGGTGTCGCTGTCATTCCGGTTACGAAAACTGCCCCCCATGACAATATCAATGGCGCCAGAGCTTGCTGCCCTGAGTGCTGCTCTCAAATACCTCCTGCAAGAGACACCTCAGAAATGGGTCATCTTTTGCGACCTAAGGCAGCGCTTAAGATTCTGCATTTTACCCTATACCATAGAAATCATGAGCGGTTGGTATATGAAATAAGAGAAGACCGCCATCAAGCTGTCGCTAAAGGCCATGAAATTATATTCCAGTGGCTACCTGGACGTACCGGCATTGTTTGTAATGACCTCGCCGACAAAGCCCATCTGGAAGCCCAAGCAGTTCCAATCCCCAAATCCAGAACCGACGCTGCAAGAAAGCTTCATATCGTGGCTAAAGCTATGACACACAAATACTGGTCTTCTTCTAAGCTCCCGAAGTGTCATATTCATAGGCTTGATCCATCCTTAAAGTTACAAGCGCCATCAAAAGTTTCCCGCTCTGAGGCGACAGTATTGTGCCGCCTCTGGCTCGGGGTTGAAATTACGAAGGCCTACTCAATCCGCATAGGAATGGGGGATACGCTCATGTGCAGCTCTTGTGGAACTATGGAAACGATGGAGCACATCCTATGTCTCTGTCCCCACTACGGCGTCGAGCGGGAAGCTCTCCGGACAGCATTGAACCAGCTAAACTCTAGACCATTTTCGGAAATGAAGATCCTTGGACCATGGTCGTACGGGTTGATGGCACAAAAAGCCACGAAAGCATTGTTGAAGTACCTCAAGTCGACGCGACCTTCAAATGTGTGCGAAACTGTGCACTATCTCCTCTCTTTCTTTTCGTCCCTATACGCCTTCCCCCATTGCAGGGTAGCAAACCGGAGGCGCATCTGGATAACCTCCCTGCCTTTTCTCTCTTCTATTCCTCTCTCTCTCTTTCTCTAAACCTGCAGACGCCACGTAACAGCGCGTGCCTCTGCAAGACCTAGTTAGTGTTGCCTCGGGAGCGTACTCGCTCTGTTCAAAAGACGGGCGAAAGAACCAAAGAAATGAATTCGTTTTATAAAATGAATGATGCATTTGAAAGCTTACCTTTCGTAAAGTGGAGGCAATTATAGGCGGTGACAACCTAAGAACCCCAAATAAGGTCCACGCACAACTATGCAGTGCACCTGAACGTCACCTCTGAAAAAGAGCCGAGCCAGCTGGAGTCCACTCACTGCCTAATGACTTTCTCAGCTAATGTAAATGATAGGCTAACTGTAAAATAAAAGCTGGTTGTTTCAGACTAAAACAGTACCTCTGGCTAAACAGTGACATGAGGACCGCCCACAAAATTTGCCTAGACGTTCAGGTTTCACCCTGAAACCAGTGACACAAAGACCGATCCGCACGGAGAAACCAGTTCTTTCAAGCACGGGAAACCGCTCAATGTCAGGTAAATAAGCAAAACTTATTGGCTGGCGCAGTTTTTTCGCTGCTGGCCTGTGTCGTACCTAACCATGCCTAACCGTCTCTCGAGGCAAACTTTTCCTACAGCCAGAATGATGCCCTAATTACTGTTTGCCTGAGTAGAGACCCTAGTTGCGTGTGCCGCGTGTGTCCATAATGATCACAAATTTGAGGCTGAGAATAAAGAACTAGCCCGTAAAAAACTTCGAAAAACAGCGAGAAGTGCACAGGACATAACGCTGGACTTCAACTGGAGCAGCTAGGCAGCTGTAGTCTAGTGTTCTGTCCTGTGTGCTTCTCACTGTCGTCCGATGTATTTTAATCCCTAAGCATTGCTTAGCGAGTACCTCAGCAAAATCTGTCTTTCACGGGAGAAGTGTAATGTCTTGCACCTGCACTAACATTAGTAACTTGCGATGTTAAAATATTTAATCGTTAGAGTACTGTAAAAGTAGATGATTGGTAGCTTTATAAATGATAAGCAAGAAACGAAATTAAAAAAATCATATTGATCAGAGAAAATACTTATATGATCAGATTCATGTGTACCCATATGGATATATAGGGCTCCATAGAAAATGAATGGGTAAGTCTATACTAGGGGTGGGCCTAGTTAAATTTTGGGGTGGGCTAATTTGTAGTATGGGGGGGGGAAGCAACTTAAGATTGCGCGATGGGCCAACTTGAAATTTGGGGTTGGGACTACTCCAAATTGGGGGCTGGTCCAATTGACATTTGGGGGCATGCTTACGCATACTTGGAAAACTTCATAGGAGTTTCTGCATACTCTTTTCGCGCCGCTTAATGGTGCCTCAATTAGGTCTGTAATATGCACCAAGAAGCCCAACTGCCTTCTCCAACTGACAATATTGTTTTCCAGTAATGGTTTTCTTAAAGTGGAAGTGTCAACGCGGGTGTCAAGCAGACACAATTTACTGTTTCGTTTGCTCCTCTGCATTATTTTTCTCAAGCGCGCTGCACTGTATGTGCGATACGTTGTTCTGTACTCAATGTTCATGCCTCTGTTGTACGCGTGCCTGCGGGTGAACTAATTTTCTTGTGAGCTATGCAAGTAGAGCTTAAGCTGGACGGCGTACATACAACCTTTTAATTACCATTCTGTCACCGGCTACAGATACTATTTGTTGTTTTGTTGCGTACATTCGTAGAGAGAACAACCGATGACCAATGCATCTATAGTGGTAGTACAGATGGCAATGCATATGCGTTGCTGTCCTGCGTTGGGCCATGTCGGGTGATGGCGTAGCTTCCGTGACACGGAAGTGTGCTGGAGACCTCGAGAGAAACCACGCACACAGGTACAGCAGGGAAACTGTTCAGCTATACCGCGCGAGCGCCCAATTTTCTACCCTACAGTGCTTTTCCTTGGTGAGAGAGAGATAGAGAGAGAGAGAAGATGACATAGAAAGGCAGGGAGGTTAACCAGAGATAGTTCGGGTTGCCTGTACTCCACGGGGGGAAGGGTTAAGGGGGATAAAAAGAGATAGAGAGTGGAAGGGGGAGATAGAGAGAAAGGGAGACGAGGACGAACAAACAGCGTACACTACAGAGTGGCCGGGGGCGGCGTTCTTAAGGTCTATCGTTTAGCCCCGTAGTTCCCATGGTGAGAACTTGTGAGATGGTGGGTGCTCAGATCATGCCCACGAAGCACGTCTTTACATCCACCGCCTCAGAAATTCTCTCCGTCGCAAGGTGCTGGAAAAAACGAAAATTGAGCAGCCTAGCTTAACGTTTCGCCAGAAAGGGGACTCAACAAGGTAAAAAATTACAATAAACGTAAATTTCTAATGATAAAAAAATCCAGTAAGATAAGATTAATGCAGCCAGAGCACTTCTCCCTGGCAACCCCGTCGCTAGCGCGTGAAAGAACCTAGGCCATTGTTAGTTGCTATGTGCGTGAGCATTTTTTTCAGTTCGATACAAAGTGACCTGCCCTCTAATTGCTCTGCAAGTCCTATATATGAATAACGATGCTCTTGTAGTCACCCTTTAATACACTGTCCTGTTTGACCAATGTAGTTCTTTTTTGTCGGAGGTAAAGGATAGTACATTTGGCATTTCTCAAGACAATAGGATACATGAGTGCCAGCGAACTAACCAGTCTATACCCCCTAGAAACGCCTAACTTTTCATGTAAGGACATGTGTTCCCGCCTTCTTGAGAGAATTCGCTTTGTCATTTGTTTGGTTATTGAAAAAATTTTTTTATTCTTTTACTGCTCAATCACTTATTTTTTCCTTTGCGCAGTACTGTAACCGTGCATTGACGTCTTTCCCCTTTCCCCTGCCTCGTACCACTGTGTGTATCTTACTTCCCAGAAATTTGCCTCTCCACGCACTTGTTTCACGGCAAAATTGCTCCCAAGCCGCTATGAACGTTAGACCCCAGTTGTTAAAGTGTCGCATCAAAACATAAAGTTGTTTTATCGTGAACGTTAATTTCTGTTTAGCCTGTCATTTCGACACGTCAATTATTAACTACAAATCATTTCCTCCCTCGTTTTCTTGGATGCATTCTATGTTGACTTCATATGGTTCTGGGTAACCGAAATCAAGCTTCCATTTTCTCTCGTTCATTGCATAGCGAGGGTCTCAACTCTGGTAGGTTTGCTGCCTTCAGGAAGCATACGAAGGCTTATTGGTCAGCTGCCTGCTCATCAAAGTTCATGTTCTGCATGACGCCATCGGTAAAGAGGAGGCTTACACATCCACTGCCATTGTCTTGAGTGACCCTGGCTAATATCGCATGGTTTATATCTTCCACACATAAATACTCAAGAATGTGGATGTATAGGAGCAGCAGCCGTGGTAGCACCGTTGGTAGTGCAACGAACCGGCAATGCGCGGATTGTGGGTTGGGTGCCCACCTGTGGCAAGCTTCTTTTGAAATGTTTTATCTCCTTTCATTACCCCTTAGGTCGTTGTTTCTAAACTTCAATTAAACACTGCAGATAATTCCACTATGCTTTCTTTGCCTTCTATATATCTGTTGGCTTTCATAGGGTTGTGGTTAGCAAAAAGTCGGGCTTCTCAGTTTCGCTTCTTCTCAGTCAAACTACTAAGCGTTTTTGCAGATAGGTATGAATGTTTTCACTGTTGCATGTTTTTTCACAGTTGACTATAACCTCAGTTTGTGAATATTCGACCGTCCAACTTGGGTCATCGTGACTGGTTTCGATGCTAAGAGCACTTGCACTAGGCGCTACTATTGTGCGAAACATCCTCGATCAATAAATATCTGCCAGAATCTACCTTCGCTTCATAGCCTTGCTATGACACTGGAGCTACAAGGAAACACATTACCGCGATTACAAACAGTCCTACACCCCAGGCACACATTTCGGGTCATATTGTCCCTCCACATTATAAACAAATCGCAAAAGTTTGTGGCGACCTTCGCGAGCAACGCTTTGACCGGCCACAAGTTGGTTCTGCTTAATAAGTCCTCGCGCAGCACCCCTCATACGAGAAGAGATTGCGGCAGCAGAGCGAACGCTTCGCCGAGCAACCAAGGTCCTAATATATGGCGCCTGGCGCGAGAAAACGCGCAATATAGGAGCGCCCAACCGTGGAAAGTATTAGCACCAGACTACGGTAGCTGTAACGACTCGTTGAACGCAACTTCGGCCAACGTCGCGCGGCTTACAGTGGCCGCCGTATGCGCACTAGTGGCCGCCGTAACGGGTACTGCGTAATGAAGCTGCGTGTGGAGTGTAGCGGAGCCTTTAGATGGTGGCAGGAAACACACGCTACCTTGATAATACCGTGCAACATTGTAAAATCTTGGAGATGCGCGCTCTTGTCTTACGGAGCCAGTCGAAGCCAGTCGAAGTTTTCGCCGCGGTTGTGGTTCTATACATTAAAAGTCTCCTAAGCAGCTGGAGCGAACACAGCCAGAACGTGTAGTACGAGAGCTCATCTGTGCCCTTCCATATGTGTTCGTTCTTGATGTGCGTCAATGTTTCGAAAGAATTGTGCATTAGACAAGCCCGGCAGCACGCCTCATTACGTTATACAGTCGCCGTGGGCAGACAGTCCGACAAAGTTGAATATGCCCAGACATGTGTTATTACTAAACCTCCAAGAGCACCGTAATGCTTTACTTGAGGACGTAAGGTGAAAGATGCCCCTGAGCACCTTCGCAATCACTGCTGTGCAGAAGATGAAAATGAACAGAGAAAGGAAAACGGGGCTGCACCGGCATGCACTCAAATTTCCTGACTGGCAACGAGGGCGCAGCCATCGCATCAGTGCACGGTTTTGATAAGCGGAAATTTCAACTAGCAGAGGTAACAAAAAATTGGGCAGTTCATAGGATATATCGGATAGCCGGGCATGCAGCCATGTTCCCGAAATTTTGGCAAGGAGCGGTTTATTTCAGCACGTTCTTTTTTTCTCTCTTCAGGAGGATATAGAGGTGCACACTAATAACGGCACGTGACGCGTCATCGGTCGCGACGCGGTAGCTCGGGGTAATTAAACGCCTAATGTCCTCGTAACGAGTTTCGCTCGACACAACCGTGCCGTCGGCATCGAAAACGAATGGCATCGTGCATGCTCTGCAGCTCGCTCGCATTCGCGAACGCTAACTCGCGATGCCGCCTCTTAGAATCCCATCTCTTTTCACCACCGTTCTCCTCCTGACCTTTAAGTTCCGTATTTTGCGCACCCCGGTCTCCCCCATCACCGTGCCGGAGGTGTGTAATACATTACGCCGAAGTCTCTCGCTATGCGATCGGTTTCGCCGCTGCGGCCGCCTGGAACTTTTCTGGAAGCGTGCCGCGGATTAGTGCGAGGAAAAAGTGGAGACACCGGGGGACGGCTTAACGAGGACGGCTCGAGTAAGACGCCCGAGTGGTTCTCCTGTGCGCGACAACGTGATTAAGTTTCGCAGCGAAGTGCATGGCTGGGTGGAACTAATCTGGCTGATGACCCTGAGTGGGAGCCGAAATGAAGAGACAAGGTGCGGGGCTTAAGGTAGAGAGCTTTCCGAAAGAATATACTCGTTATCTGTGGCATGCTTTCTTTTCTTTAATTTTTGTCATTTATCGCATTAAGGAAATGGCTATTTTCGCCTTGAAAACTGACTATATTGGGCTAAGAGGACTCAAAACAGACTATAAGCTTAGAGACATGATGTATTAATATTGAAGCCTGCGAACATGTTACTTTTCTAAGCAACATACATATCTGAGCACGCTGATCAAGAAGGAAAACACTTTACTGTGTTAATAATGCTGGGCTTAATGTTTGTTGAGAGCCCTTAGTTCAGGGATTTGCTTACTGCACGTGTGCGAGCCGGCTCAACGAATTCTGTCAGGTATATTTAATCGACGTAAATGTTGACAGCAACCATTAACTTCGTTGAAGTAGTGAAGAGTTCAGCTTCGTGCCTTTTCTTGAGGTGGTCTCTTTCTAGTTCAGACTTGCTTGGTACCATATTCCCAAGACCTGTTAGATAAGATTTGAGGACCTGGTTGTCAGCAATGTCTTTTGGCCACGTGGGTGAGGATGTACAACATCGTCCACTAGAATGTCCGCTACACGATACTGGACGACGACTCTTTATATGTGATCTAACGGCAGTAAACAACAGACGCTTAAGCCTTGACATAATGCTTAGTTTCATGGCGAACAAATACATTACTAACGAGGGTTGGAATCACCGCCGTATGTATGTTTCTATCTCGGCCCCGTCTTTTGTGCTGCGCTTGTGTTACAAAGTACATTACCACGAAAACGAGTGATAATGAGCCTTCAGACGTTCCCAGAAGCAAGCGATTTTCTTGGAAAATATTTATTACCGTTGTTAACAGATATTTATGCTGACTTTGTAGGTTTTATTATAAAGAAATTTATATTCGTTTCTGCACGCGACTAAAACTCCATTTGTGTGAATTCGGGTTTTTTAAAGGTAATTTCACCTGAAAAGTAGCAGCAGCACCCGTGAATGCACGACCTTCTTCTAAATATTACGTGTTAAAGAAAATACTCTTCATTCACTCAGTTTACTGTATTTATTGTATTCAGGAATAAAAATTATTCGATGTCTCAAGCTATTATTATTATTCGCTATGTATCCCAACATTAACAATCCTAATGAAATAATGTTGCACTGTTCTTGGGTGAAATGTATTTGGATTCCATTGATTATGCGACTATCGCCAGCGTGAGTCAGTCTCCATTCTTATATTCTCCATTTGTGTCAATTGCGAGACTCATACGGTTATTGGCTAAAAAATAAAGATGTGGAAAATGCCAACTAAGTCAGCCATCGTGATACTGTACAACCACCGCATATGGTTGTTCTTGCTTCTTTTCCCTCTGTTTCAATCCAAGCTTTCACCGAGAGATAGGTAAGCCGCCACACTGGCTACGTGGCAATCAAGTTCTACTGCTAAACTCAAGGTTGCGGGTTTTAGTTCCGCTGGAAGTGAAAGACGAAAAAGCGCTCATGTACTTCGATTTGGGAAAGCGTTAAAGTACCCAAGGCAATCAAGGTAAATTCGTACACCTCCACAACCGCGTCCCTCATAAGCCACTGTGAAGTGTTGGGGCATTAAACGTAGCAATTAAGAGAGAGAGAGAGAGAGAGAGAAAGAGAGAGAGAGAGGGAGATCTCATTTAAGGACATACAAGTTTATTCGAGCAGGTGTGCTCTAGCCTTCTACTCTGCACGGAAGAAGAGGGGAAATGAGCAAACGTGTAGGGATGAATGATGAGGAGAAGCGAAGGAGTGGATGCTATCTGTACATTACACGGTGGCTATGCCGAAGCCGCGAGCGCAGTCCACAAGCAATAAAGAATTCTAATGCGGCTCTCGTTGTCTAGTCACTACGGAGAAGTTTCTTAGCGCAGGTTGTATGCGTTTGTCCATAGCGTGCAGGCAGAAGTCGCGGGGCGCGGTAGGGCTGAACTTAGCGTTGCGAGTTGGCGGCTGGACGTAACTATATTTATTCAATCGTGTTTTTTACTAATTGAAACAACGTGTCATTATTTCGCATTACTGGCGGCGCCTCCAGGACACCAAAGCGGCAACGGGAACACCAAAGCTAGAACCCGGACTGGTCCGTGGGTTGGGGCTCGCCGAGGCCTGCGCGTGCCAGGGATGTATAAGATCGGCTGACCGCTATCGCGGAAAGCCAATTTTTTATGCGAACACCCCCTGGCACGCTTCGGCCTCCACGGCGCCCACCCACGGGCCGCCCTGCTTCCAGCTTTGATCTCCCCGCTAGCCCTTATGTGCGCCGGAGAGTCTGCGCCGCCGCCTGCTGTATTATAACCTCAACTGTTCTGATGAGGCCTCCGTTTGCCGGTTACATGTGCCCTCCTGGAGCAGTGCTTGTAAAATATGCTATCTATCGTTGCGACTAACAAAGTGAGCAGCGACTTATACAACGCCAGTCAGAACCTGCGATCACACAGACACAGTGATCACCAAATGGGGCGTCCGTGCCCACAGCCTCACCGCGCGGGCAGCCAGCGGCGGAGCGTAAAATCGACCGCACTTCACAAAGCTGGCATATCTAGGGAACAAACGCATATTATATGCGCTAAGAAACCTCCTCCGTCGTGCCTAATCAAAGTCCCATATTCAAGGAGCAAAGGCCCCCAGAATTTCTCTCTCGCACCCACTCTTACTCGCGCCTGCGCAGAAACGTCGAGCGCCGCGAGAAGCGCCACGCCCCTCTGTACCTACTAGCAATTGTAGAAATGCCGCCGGGCTCCGGCAACAAGTGCGTATTTCGCGACCGGGCGCAAGGCGAACTGATGATCGCGGCTCAATCTCGTGCGAAAGGGAGGAAGGTGGGGAAGCAGCGTGGGAAATAATCCTGCCGGGGTCCTGCTCTTCAATCCTTTATTTCCTGACGCAATCAACGACGAATAAATTTGCAACGTTTCAGATATGCTATTGTTATTGGGAAAGAGAGACTTGTTCTTGTTCTGCCCTGCTTCTGATATACTTACAAAAAGGCGCTTAAGCATAGACAACAAAGGCTTTGTGCCTTTACCGGTAACCTCAGGAGTGGCTAGAAATCGGCTCGTAATGTGTATTTGTGTAGAATACAATGCAAGGAGTACCTGTACGCTGTAGGAAACACTGCAAGCGCGCACAGTAAATGAAAATACACTGTGAAACATTCATGGTTAAATGGAGAATGCTGCAGCAAGAAGGAGCCGCGAAGCAATGAATGTTTACAACGGGTACGTACATGAGTGGCTGGGAAAAACATTGCTTGCAGTTCGGCGCATTTTCATTTGTCCGTGTGGCGTCGTACAATATGTAAAAAGAAGTCGCGATGACGCTTAATGAACATAAAATGAACGTGTGCTATTTCACGCATTTATTTATGCTCATTATGCTTCAGTACAGTTTGCTTCTGAATAAACTGCCTGATAGTTTTCATCATTACATTCCTTTGCTCAATATATCATATATTGAGTGCAATATTTGCGATTCCCATCCAGCCGCACTTGTTAGCATGTCTGACCATGTCTGACCACATGACATCACATCACATGTCTGACCAATATCCACGTACATTTGAACGGTTCCATATGAATCTTATTTAAGAGAAGTAAGACTAAAATGCGTAATATATTTGCAGCTTCCAGTTCAATGCTTCATCAGTTCTTCAAATAAAGGTATTACCATGGTGACAGTTTGTTGGGTTTCAACAAGGACCAGTACGTTGCCCAGAAATTAAGGCTTTTATATAATACCCTGTATTAAAGGAAGATTGAAATTCTTGTGCGCTCAGCTTTAAATCATTCGACCAAGTTTATAAAGGACACCAATATTTCACATTTACGGTGATATTTATCGCCCCTTACAGGATAGGGAACTTGAACGCCACACAAAGACACATATGCGCGTTGTTTTACTTTGTCTTAAAAGTCATTATCCCATCTTTACATTAGTGTCACGGAGCGTTGAGTAAGCTTCCTCGATTTCAAGGCACCGAGGCGCGCTTCCGCCATCATTTATTGCCGTTCTAAATCAAAGCAACTTCACTCGGCCACCACGCCCTTCTCGGTCTCTCAGCTGGCTGCACTTTATGTAGCATCCCGTAGCCAACGGAACGAATTTCACGCCCCCTTATCCCGGCATTCTATAGACGCGCTGTAAAACGCCGCCGGCAGTATCGAATTTAATGCCCGGGCGAAGGGAAACGAGCAACGTACACCAAAAAATAAAAAATAAATAAAACACATATTCACACCGCAGAACGACCGGTCAGGCTTGGCCTTTCGCGGAGGAGAAACCGTTTCACTCCTCGTCGCTTTATGGCGCGTAAAAACGGGGCCGTCTCAAGAAACTTCAAGTCGACCGCGCTTCCGGGACGGGAAGAGAGGCGCAATTAACGTCGTGTATTCGAGGCGAGTCGGCCGCGGCGCGAAGCGGGCCCAGGCGGGGGAAGGGGGGAAGGGAGGACCTCCAGGAAGTTGCTGCACTAGCGAGCGAGCGGAGATCTATGCGTCGTCTCGGGTGCTGCGTCCCGGGGTGAGGAAGCTCAAACAAATAAGGCGGAATAGGGACACAATGGGAGGAAGGATCGGGAGGTAGGTAGGGATGCAGGGTACGGTTTGCCCGGAATGGCGTGAGATAGCAAAGCCAGCGCTTGGCGGTGAAAGTCGTGAAAATATAGGTGGTGTGGGTGAACAAAGGCAGGCTGTGATTTTATTACACTGCGTTTGAAAGCGCTTTAGACGAAATAACGTGTACCTTGAGACCGCGCCGCGCTGAAGTAAGATGTGCGATGCAAGGCTCGTTGCGAAATTCTCGCTTCAAGGGCCCAAGAGCAATCTGCTATGTAATCGCGGGAAGCGTCATTGCAGCTTGTTGCATAGCTGTTGACGAACGCATCGCGAGCAAGCGGGCATTTTAGTTACGGTGGTTATTAGCCGCAAATAGGGAAAATAGAAAGAGCTTAAAATGAATGACTTGAACTGCCCAAACAGGGCACTGGGTTCACACATGAGTGGTAACTTGAAGTGATCACGAATGGTTTCATGAAAGCTTGAAGTTGGAGCCATTGCTGCAACGAAGTGATTTGCCTTTGTCATTGTTTCACAAATAGAATTGGCCTCATCGAAAGGAATTGGTTCCAGCCGGAAGCTTCATTTTCTCACCCACTGGCGATGACTTACACTTTCGGCACATTGAAAGAATAAAAAGCAATTTCGGTAGAACCTATTTCAGCATGACTGTCAACCTTAGTGCGATTAGCATTCAAGCAGTAATAGCGTTACTTTGTATTGCTGAAGGCACCTCTATTTAGAACTTATATGTAGTGGTCATTCTAAGATTTCCATTGCCGTGGTTATTTGCAACACACAACGTGATCGGCACTCTTAGCTATGACACTTGCTCGCCAGGATTGGTCATGACCATGACGGAATGGTAAAGACTGCATGACGACGCTGCAATGACGAAGAGGGAATGACGAATAAGGAATGACATTTATGGAGAGACAAAAGTGGCATGACGACGACGCCATGACGAGAATTAGATGACGGTTGTGAAATGATGACGATAGTACGAAGACACCCTGACGACGGCGGCATGATGGCAATATGATGACGACGACTGTATGACGACGTTGGCGTGACGATGACGGCAGTGCGAGAGTCGGATGACGAAGTTGGAAGGACCGCGATTGAACGGCCACGACAGCATCATAAGCGCGAGCACATACCTTGCCGCCCAAGCTAGTAGAGAACGTGGGTCACTAGGTCAGCATAAGAGGCTAGATACGCAGATAGCCTCAAAATTGCTGAAGCAGGCGAAGAAATATAATCGCGTTAGTGGCTTGGCAATTCGCACTTCAGCTCTTTTGACACATGTGCGCTGAGCAATTGAAGAAGTCGCCACAATATCGCACGGAAAACGACAGTCGTTTTTGCACTTTCTGAGCTTATATGGCATCGTCATGGTGAATTGTGTACTTGAATAGATATATTATGACATGCATAAATGCATCAGATATAAGATGTAGTAGGTAGCCGAAAAAAGCGCATAAAGTGTGCTGTCTTCTAATCCTTTGTAGAATTTTCTAAACACTATAATTACCCTAGCTGTTGGGTGATAAGCATCTGTAGTTCTTTGTTCGTGAAGGTGTAGCAGATCAGACGTCGCGTAATTGAAATAAACCTACTGGTTGAAAACAAAACATGATTTTGGAGCCTTTCTAAAGGGCAGCATCAGTAATAACCATTTCTCCACAGAAGGCTAATTATAGGTGGCTGAGAGCTGAGGTTGCTTAAAAAAAAATCATGAGCATTCGTTTTACTATCAAATGAGTTATTAGGCCAAAAGCCTTAGGCAATGTAGTAAGAAACTAGTATGGCAACTTGATGAAGCCAACAGAAGCCACGAAGAAGTGAATGCGTGCTCTCGAGATGAACATGCATGGAAGCTTGCGGTTCTCGGAACGGAACACGGTTAAGCTAGCACTGCCAGGCTAGCCATGGCGTGTACGGGTTCAACCTGAGGCACAACACGGACCGAAGCAGTTCTTTCAGACCAGACGGGACGAAACTGTTGTGTCCTGCGTTGAACCAGAGTTCCAGGCCAAAGCTAGGTGTGGACCAGACAGAACGGTGGGTGTTGTTCCTGCGGTGCACAAGTGTTTGAGCCCGCTGGTAGAAGGCGACCCTGGTCGAGAGTGCCATGTTGAGGCAGGCCACGTGAAAGCGTCTGGCACAAGCCGCCTAATGTGGTTGTGCCCGCGGTGCCGCGTTGCTGTTAGCGTGGGCTTGCCATGCTGTTGCAATTAAATTCCTCGTGCGCTGGCCGCCTGTACGCCTCAGACATCGTCCCCAAGTGCTGTGAGTGATCATCTTAGAAAGACTCATCGTATCGTCAGTGAAGATGGGCGTTGTAACAGCTCGCATGCGCCGTGGACTGCGTGGGCCGCTATAGAAATAATTCATTGTCTTGCCAAACTCGTAAGTGTACTTGCTGCCATCCGTGGTTCATAAATGTTTGTGCTGTCTAGGACTTTGACACCGGTATCTGGGACCTTGGGCCCACGAATCATCACAGATGGCTCACAGGACGAAAAATCTGATGTTCGGAGTTACGCCGCCCGGCATTATGGCACCAAAATTAATAGAGAGTCAACCTTAGGTAGCAGTCGAGCCCGCGACCTTTGGTGGGAGTCGAACGCACGATCATTGGTTGGAGCCGATCCCCCTGACCTTTCGTGTTTAAGGCAAGGTAATTAAAGCACTCGAACACACGACCTTTTGTGGGAGTTGAACCCGCGATCTTTCGGGGTACCGAAATTCAATGGCGCCGAAATGGATGGTGCCACCAGTGATGGTTCAACCCACGACCATTGGTGGGAGTCGTACCAACGAACTTTCGTGTTCATTAGGCCGAAATTAATTAAGGCACAGTTCATTGGGATATAGTTAATTAGCGCACTCGAACCCACGACCTTTTGGGAGCCTGTTGTGGAACCACCACCGTTGGTGGGAGTCCAACCCACGACTATGGTCTTAATTAAGGCGAAGTTAATGAAGGCACTCGAGCCCATGTTTTTTTATCAGAGTTGAACCTTCAACCTTTGGTGCAAGTTAAGGCAAATATAATTAAGGCACACGACTTTTGGTGGTCATCAAACCCTCGACCTTTGGTGGGGTCAAAATTCAAAGGCACCATAATTGATTGTGCTACCTTTGATTGTCAAACCCACGATCCTTGGGGGAAGTCAAACCACAACCTTTGGTTTTAATAGCCACTCGAACTCACGAATTTTGGTGGGAATCGAACACTCGACATTTCGTGGGACCAAATTTCAATGGCACCAAAATTGATGGTGCTACCACTGATGGTCGAACCCAGAAATGATTGTGGCAATTAAGGACTAGTTATTGAAGTTACAGTTAATAAAGATAGAATTAATTAGGGCAATAGTACCCATGACTTTGGTGGGAGAAAACAACTAATAGGAAGTAACAACGCATTAGAATGAGAATCTCAAGTAATGTAAGGAATGTTTCGTGAGCGCACAGGCTCTCGCCTTCATCCTGTTTAGCGTACGCTAAAGTAACTGGCAAATTTTGAGGGAAAATACGGGGATAGTGGGAGATAGAAATTCACGACGATGAGCAAAACCACTTTTACCTTGTTCTAGTTTGGCTCATTGGATGAATGCATGGAAAAACTTTCATCATCATCATCATAATCAGCCTGGTTATGCCCACTGCAGGGCAAAGGCCTCTCCCATACTTCTCCAATTACCAGGAAATACTGGAAACTTTTCCAGGAAACTACCTGGAAAAACTTTATTGTGGTCATAAAGGGCCAAACAATGAAATCGTCCTTACCTCAGTAAGGAAGCCTTCATTGCGGTGAGGCTACCTTATGTCACTCTGAAAGCTTCCTTACTGAGGAGCCCTTGGTGAAGGCTTCCTTGGTGCTTCCTCAGCATAAGGTAGCTCCAAAGCTACCTTCATGTGTCCTTACGCCGCTCCTGGCCCTGAACGAGCGCTTCACCTTACTGCTTAACAACGTGACGTTTGCTTGCGCATGCGCGCTGTCGCCTACCTGCGGAGAGGCGCGAGCACGGTACATCTTGCCAGGCATGTTCGTTTCAGTCACGCGTGTGGCATGAAAGCGTTGCTAGGCGCGTTGCTACGCGTTGCTGGATGCCGGCGTGCCAGTGTTGATGGAGCACATGAAGTTTTGCACTGTAATGCGCTACTTTTTTAAAGTTTAGTAAACAAAACTAGAAGAAAGCGCCCACGCTTCTCTATATTAGCTCTTCGATTTAAAGATTGTGCGACGATACAACATTTTTTATTGAATAATAGTGTCACGTAAAGCTTTTAAGAGATAATCTCGAACCCAGGCATGCGGCAACCGCTCCTTACGTGAGGACGGGTGAAGGGAGCTTTCAGAGTACGCTTGCTTCCTCCATCTCGCCTTCGCGGTAAGGAGGCCTCACGTAAGGTCAGGAAGCGCTCGAAGGAAAGGAGCGTTTCATTGTTTGGGCCTAAGTCACGCTAGTTTCCTAGCCCGAAGCGGGCCGCTCCCACGTTGGGACTGAAAGGTGAAGCCTTATCATCGTTTCGCGGGCCCGTTGGCCCGCCTATAGCTGTTCTTCGAATGTGAGTTTGCGTAGAGCTGCGTCTCACCACTCTTCAGTGTTGTCCTTGTCGCTGCGTAACGCTGGGCAGCGCCAGAGCATATGACTAAAGTCCGTGGTGTCGTTACATTTATCGCATGTTGTAGGTGTAGAGAACTCTGGATAGATCTTGTTGATTAGAAGCGGGTCCGGATAGGTTCCTGTTTTTAAGAGCCTTAGCGTAATGGCCTGAGCTCTATTTAGTTTACTGTACGGAGAGGGGAAGAGCCTGCGTCCTAGCTAGAAGTACTTGGTTAGCTCATCGTACATGAGCAGGTGGTCCTGCAATGTGGAACCTCAGCATCGTCTTGCGTTGTGGCTGCACGGGGAAATTCGTCGTGCAGCATTGTGGGCAGATTCGTTGAGGTTCGCGGGAGCACCGGTAATTTCTCCCATATAAATAGGAAACCAGATGATCGTGTTGGTTTGACGACCTTTCTGTAGAGAATTGCCAGGGCCTGTCTAGAGATGACTCCTTTGGCCAATTCTCGGTGGCTGCCCTAGAATCACTGTGGATCCTGGATCTTTATGGGTATAAAAGTGCCAATACAATGGCGTACCTGTTCTGCAATTTCTGCTTGTATGGTGCATGCGGAAGTCGAGTTGACGTTTCTTTTTTGTTATTCATTACTTTGCAGATATTTCAACATCAGTTTTAACGCGATAGTGTTAAGGGCCCCATATCGCAGAAAATCCAGCGTCGGCGTCCGCGGCAGAGGAAATCATCCCGAACCATGCAGACCCTCCGCATGGCACAGAGCCATTACTGAACGGATTGAATTTCTCAAAGCAAAATGCATAAAAAAATTCGTGAAGTACGACTTACACACAACTTAAAGACATGATAGCGTGGGATTGTAACGTAAATATAGACGAAAACATAATTATGTCATGGGAGAAACTGAAACACAAATATCTTTTCAGCTGCATCTTGAAGTCTGTCTTTGTAAGAGCGGCGAGGTCCGATCATCAGTTCCTTGCAACATCATCAAAAAAAAAAAAAAAAGAAAGAGCCACAAGGCTCGCCTTATTGAATAGCGTTTGCCGCCAGCGTTTCCAGGCAAAGATTATTTATATAAGCCGCAGTTGCTAGAATGCTATCGCGTTCCACTCTTAAAAGCTAAGCTTAAAGGTCCTCGTAAAGTTTTAATCATGTATTTGACTTGACTAAAGACACATCAAATTAGAGAACATGAAGAAAGTATAAGCACTTTTATCGCCGGATCTTGGTGGTTTCGGTTACCTGTAATGCTGATGAGATACGTAGCTATTTACTCTGCGAACTAACCAGTATATGTACCGACGTTTTTCGAGATATCATATGTTAGCAGGGGGTCTACTTTCGGCTCCATAGAAAGCATCGCGCGGCTCGCGTGATCGCCCCTTACAACAAATACGTCCTGATGTATGCGTCCTCGAACGCCTCGTTGTGTATACGTCTTCCTTACTGCTTACTTATTGACCCAGCGTGCCGCACACGTTCCAATAATATGCCGTGGGGTGCGATAACGGCGTCCTTTCTGTCTGGCCATCTACGCTACTTCATGTGGCGTCTAGGATGGCAAGTGCTCCCAACGTTTGCGGTGGCGCATGATCGCATGTGTCCCAAATGCCCTCTTCAAGCATCCAACAAGCTTGTGCTGCTTCAATGCGTTGTTGCTAGGGTATTTTGGAGGACTGTGCATGGTGGTTTCCATGGCCTTGGAATTAAACGCGTTGTCACATCTGGTCGTCGCTCACGCGACCGCTCCTCGCGACAATAATTGTTGCGGAAGCCTTTTGTCTTTGGCGCAACCGGTGCGAGGCAGTGGCCGCGGGACATCATCGCCGCGCTCCCCACTACCTATGGCTTTAATTAAGGCGAAAATAATTAAGACCCACAACCTTTGGCGGGAGTCGAACCCACGACCTTCAGTGTCAATTAGGGCGCATTGTGCCATCAATTTTCTTATGAGAAAGCGTGAAGCCAAGGTGAAGAAGAAGCGTCAGCATAACCTGTGGTGTTTATTTGGGCAACCTTAATTAAGACAGAGTTAATTAAGATATAATTTATTGAAGCACTTAAACTCACGACCTCTTTGGTCGAAACGGAACCGTCGACCTCTTGTGGGAGTCTAACTGTTGACCTTTGCTAGGAATTGAAGCCACTTCGATATGTGGGCGAACCGGCCACATCTCCAAGTTTGATTCCAACTGACATTGTGAAGGTCGAGAGTCGAACCTGGGGCTTCTGGTGGAACTCGAACTCTTCACCTTTGTTGGGAGTCGGACCCACCACCTTTGGTGAAAAAAAGTCGTGAGGATTAACTTCATTATGAAATTATTTATCTTATTAGCATACACGGCGCAGGTGAGCACCATATGGAGGATAGCTTTGATGACTCCCATGAATAGCCATTGAAGAACAGATGTAACAACCCTAACTATAGCGAACATAAAATGCCACAGGAGCAAAAAAGCATGACTTAGTATGTTTGACACGTGCAAAAGTGGTTCGCAGTAGAAGGTGCCTATCAGCAGTCTTTCAACCTCTCTAGACAATCTCAAACGTTTATTAGACACAAAAGCGTTTTTTACGTTCCTAGGCCCGTTGCAGAAAACTCCCTCCATCCTCCTAGGAGTTATCCAAAATTACATATCTTTAAGGAGACCTACGAATTAAGAGAAGAGGAGTAGCCGGTGCTATCTACCAAGCACCAACAGCTCTTTGCATGCAGCTACTAAGATTAAAAAGAAAAACATTGTGCTTCAGATACTCTTTCACTGACATCATAAATACGTGTTTTTAGAATAATCTTACAGTTAAATACTTTGGTAGAGGTCATTTCATGATGACTCTCGAGGGTAATGCGTTAGCATTGAATCAATATAGCCACACACCCAATTACCGCCGTATAAACGAGTTATGTATGAGTGTGCTCGCGCTTTCCTAAGAACACTCGGCGCCATCTAGCGCCGCCGCCAGGAAGCCTGCAGTGAAGCCTGGGGTGGCATCCGAAATGCATGGCGCACCGGGGCATGGGAACGCTCAGAAACGCGACATGCAGCAACTCGCCTTCTTTCTGGACACGCTGGACAATCTAATGGCACTGCCAATGTACAGACCACTTTTCCATGAACGCCTTTTCCACCAACGCTTTAGCAAGCTGCGCCATGAATGGACTGGGTATGTGCCGTTCTTCAATGAACATCGCTTCAACCTGGGTCACTGAGTACGTGCCACTGACTGTGAGAAAAGCGAGGGAACAATTTTCAGCGTTTGCAGGCACCGACGCGCTACGCTTCTCGTCTGGGAGGACACGCGTGGATTACTCCGCAGCGCCACTAGATGGCGCAGTGTGCCCAGAAAGAAGCGCGAGAGAGGAAGCCAGTTGTTGCATTACGCGTTTCTCAGCGTTCGCATGCAACAGTGCGCCATGCGTTTCGGAGATCACGAACAGGCTTCGCGGTGACGACGCTAGATAGTGGCGAGTGTTCTTAGGAAAGCGCGAAAGAGCCGCCCTGCTGCAATACAGGCCTCATACATAACTCGTTTCGACAGCAGCAACAACTTGTGTCACTATATTGATTAAATGCACTGCGTTACCGTGGACAGTCATCGTGAAATGGGTTCCGGCGCAATTGTTTCTTCATTGTAGAGCAACAGATTCCCAGTGGTCCAAGTTGGCATCAAAGAAGTTCATTAAAGACCGAGACAGCCCGAGTGGAGCGTACCCAGTGGCACATACCCAGTGCCCCAAGTCGGTGTCAAAGAGTTTCTTTGAACAGCGGTGCCTAGTGTTACGGTTGGCGCCTGGTACCACGTGCAGAAAGGAATTTCACCCGACCTTCTCTCGCCATGCCTCGTCGAAATGAGGTGGACTGCTCCTGCTACCGTTGGCATCCAGCACCACGTGCAGAAAGTGTAAGGAAGAAGAAGTGTGCCGTGCAGAGCTCCGCAGCCGCATCGCCAATGCTACTGAAGTGGTGCTCGGGCTAGACGCTGTTCCTGGTGTGACTGGCTAAGCCTACGCTCTTGCGTCTTCTTGTCCGTGTCCATCGTGCCGTCCACAGCGGTGTCGCACTTCTTTGCCATAATTGGTGGAGGTTTGCTGGGCCTCCTGTCATCCTGAAATTGCGCAGCCGGACTCTCCCTGCCATCATGACCACCGCAAGCGCCTCGAGCTTACCACCACCTGCTCCCCAGTCCTCCGTATGCCCCGGCACACTCCGTCAGCGGGACCCTCCCATCTTCAGCGGCACTGACGACCATGACGTTGATGACTGGCTCTCATCATACGAACGCGTCAGTCTGAACAACAAATGGGATGACATCACGAAACTTACCACCGTCCCTTTTTACCTCACCGGAATTGCCCACTTGTGGTTTCGGAACCACGAAAGCGAAGTCCCAAGCTGGAAGGTCTTCAAGACAAAGTTCAGCGAGGTCTTCAGCCGCCCTGCTGTTCAATAGCTTCGTGCCGAACAGCGCCTGCAGTCGTGCTCTCAGCAGCCTGGTGAGACCTTTACCAGCTACATCGAAGATGTCATCGATCTCTGTAAACGCTTCGATGCATCCATGACTGAGGGCAATAAAATCAAGCATATAATGAAGGGTATCGACGAGGACACATTTCAGATGCTCATTTCAAAGAGCCCTCTACTGTTGCAGAAGTTATTGAACTGTGCCAAAGCTATGACGAGCTCCGCCGTCAACGCATCCTCACTCGCCGTCCTGTTCGCCATCACGAATCGTTGTCCGGCTTGACCTCCCCTATTCAAGATTCCACCCTCCTCTCGCAGATCAAGGCTTTCGTCCGGGAAGAAGTAGCTCGCCAGCTCTCGCTCATCTCCAACCCGCTGGACTCAAGTTCGTCCCTTAGTCCGACCCTACGACATGTTATAGAAGAGCAAGTGTCCGAGGTCCTTCCTCTGGAACGGGCGCCTCAACTCACCGCCCCATTGACTTACGCCGACGCCGTCGCACGACCACGACTGCCGACCTACCGGGCTCCGCCTCCGATGCCTAGCCCTGTTTTTACCCCCACGCCGCCACGACCTCCAGCCCATCGAGTAAATAATCCCTGGCGCACACCGGACAATCGGCTCATCTGCTATTCGTGCGGTATTCCCGGACCGTTGCACGCCTGTGCCGCCGCCGTCCACTTCATCCACGTGACGACCCACGCACAGACGCGTACGACCATCCTTTGTCTTAGGCTCCAGACCGCGATTTACCCCTTCCCCGCCCAAGCCATCGCCCAGTTTCCGACCGCCGTTCTCCTTCTCCTCGTCGTCGTTCGCTCTCCCCGATGCGTAGACGTCCCTCTACCGCTGACACGGAAAACTAAGTGGCGCAGTTCCCGAGGCAAGAACTGCGTCTTCGTCACAACGCTCAAGCCCTCTTCTTTCGCCGCCCAACGTTATTGATGTCGCTGTTGAAGGTGTCTCTGTGCTTGCCCTCATTGACACAGGTGCCGCCATATCTGTAATTGCCGAAAAACTATGCCGCTCAACACGAAAAGTCACGACGCCTTTCTTCGGTCCTTTACTCCGCACAGCCACAGCACAGCACGTCCAGCCGGTGGCTGCGTGCACCACCAGACTTGAAATTCAAGGAGTGGTCTACACAGTCGAGTTCGTCGTTCTTCCTCACTGTTCCCACGATATTATTTTAGGTTGGGACTTTCTCTCCCGTCACCAAGCTGTTATTGACTGCTCCCGTGCAGAAGTCGCCTTCTCTTCGCTTGGCAGTGCCATATCTGATGACGTTTCGCTTTCCTGCACCAAGTTGTCCCTCACTGATGACATCCATATGTCGTCACCTCCACCTGGTGGTGGAGGTGACGCATCATCTATTCTGGCACCTGTATCCTGTTCCGTTGCCTCCGACTCTACCGTACTCTTCACGCCTTCGACTGCTTTCGTTCACCGCCACCTCTCACCACTCCCAACTGCGCTGCTTAGCCTTCAAGCTGGCGCTACTCACCTTCCTATACACAACCACTTCCCATTCTCGATTGCGTTGCTTCGCGGTGAATTTCTCGGCACTGTGGAGCCTTACGACACCATTACCACGTCGGAGCTTCCTGTTGGATCGTCAGAGGTCAACACCCTCTACTGTAGTCCCGCACCTGCCGCATCGCCTGAAGACGTTTTCAGCCACGTCATCGACAACGCCTTAAGCCCCACGCAACGCCATGACCTTCTTCCTCTCCTCGAGAAATGTCGCCCTGCTTTTGACCGTCATAGCACTTCTCTGGGCCGAACGACGACTGTATGTCACCGCATTGACACCGGTTCTCACTCACCGCTACGGCAGAGACCCTACCGCATCTCGTCGACAGAACGACGAGTCATTGATGAGCAAGTAGGTGACATGATAAAGCGTGGTGTGATTGAACCGTCCGACAGCCCATGGGCATCGCCAGTTGTTTTAGTTAAAAAGAAGGATGGCTTGAACCGCTTTTGCGTGGATTACCGCCGCCTAAACAAAATAACCCGAAAGGATGTTTATCCATTGCCGCGGATCGACGACGCCCTCGACAGCTTACAAGGTGCAGAGTTCTTTTCCTCCCTCGATCTACGCTCTGGTTACTGGCAGGTGCCTATGGCTGCAGAAGATAAGCCTAAAACTGCTTTCATCACACCAGATGGCTTATACGAATTTCGTGTAATGCCATTCGGACTTTGCAACGCGCCCGCGACTTTTGAACGGATGATGGACACTATTCTTCGAGGCCTCAAATGGAACACGTGCTTGTGTTATTTGGATGATGTAGTAGTGTTCGCACCAGATTTTCCTACTCACCTTCATCGCTTGGAGCAGGTTTTACGTTGTCTCAGTGACGCTGGCCTCCACCTAAATCTGAAAAAATGTCACTTTGGGGCACTTAAGCTGACAATTCTCGGACATGTCGTGTCGAAGGACGGCGTTCTCCCTGATGCCGCTAAGCTCCGTGCTGTTAAAGAATTCTCGAGGCCAACGTCTCTAAAAGACTTGCGCAGTTTCATTGGCCTCTGCTCGTACTTCCGCCGCTTTATTCGAAATTTTGCTTCGATTATGGCACCTCTGACAGAGCTTCTTCGGGGAGACCCCAATCTTTCCGCGTGGTCCCCGACTTGCGATGATGCCTTCGCAACGCTACGTCGCCTGCTGACAACAACACCGATACTGCGCCATTTCGATCCAACTGCTCCCACGGAAATCCATACGGATGCTAGCGGTGTTGGTCATGGCGCTGTGCTCGCCCAGCGAAAGCCCGGCTGCCAAGAATATGTTGTTGCTTACGCGAGCCGCACTCTGACGAAAGCTGAAGCGAACTATTCCGTCACGGAAAAGAATGTCTCACGATCATCTGGGCCATCACAAAATTTCGCCCATACCTGTACGGCCGGTCCTTCGATGTCGTTACAGATCACCACGCACTTTGCTGGTTGTCGTCTCTCAAGGATCCCTGCGGCCGCCTAGCCCGGTGGGCACTGAGGCTCCAAGAGTACGATATCCGGGTTGTCTACCACTCAGGCAAGAAGCACGCCGATGCCGATGCTCTTTCGCGCTCGCCTGTCCACGCCGACATTGCCAGTGTGTCCGTCCTAGACGACCCACTTCCATTCACTTCTGTCGACATGGCTTTGGAGCAGCGCAAGGACTCTTGGATTTCATCTTTGATAGATTAGATCTCTAATTCACCTACACGCCCCCCATCCCGAGCGTTACGCCGACATGCTTCGCACTTCGCCATCTGCGACGGAATCGTCTATCGCTGTAACTACAGTTCCGACGGCCGCAAATGGCTGCTTGTAATACCTCGGCAGCTCCGCACTGATGTATGCGCCGCTTTCCACACCGACCCTCAGTCCGCACACGCTGGTCACTTCAAGACCTACACCAGACTACGTCATAGGTTTTATTGGCGTGGTATGTACACATTTGTGCAAAAGTACATTCGCTCTTGTACAGAATGTCAACACCGGAAGCCTGATCCTTGCCGCCCTTCTGGACCAATGCAACCTTTGCCGTGCCCTTCGCGACCCTTTGACCGGGTTGGGATAGACCTCTACGGGCCTCTGCCATACACAGCTGCTGGCAATCGCTGGGTCATTGTAGCTGTAGACCATCTCACGAGGTATCCAGAAACGGCCGCTCTGCCAGCCGCGACGGCTCGTGACGTTGCCTCCTTCCTCCTTCAACGCTTCGTTCTACGTCACGGCGCTCCCCGCGAACTCCTGAGCGACCGTGGCCGCGTCTTTCTCGCCGATGTCATTCAAGAACTTCTCGCTGAATGCCGCATTATTCATCGCTGTACTACCGCATATCACCCGCAAACAAACGGATTGACAGAACGCTTTAACCGAACTCTTGGCGACATGCTTTCGATGTATGTCGCCTCCAACCACACCAACTGGGACCTCATCCTTCCCTATGTCACGTACGCCTACAATACGCCACCCCAGTCAACGACGGGCTTTTCTCCCTTCTTTCTTCTATATGGTCGCGAACCATCATTTCCCATTGTCACTATTCTTCCTTACCGTCCCGACTTATCAGAGGGTACACCTGTTTCCGAAGCCGCCCGATATGCAGAAGATTGTCGGCAACTAGCTCGCTCCCTTACAACGCAAGAACAAGCCCTACAGAAATTTCGTCATGACGACGGGCGCCCCCACCACCAGTTTTCGCCTGACGCTCTCGTTTGATTGTGGGTGCCTCTTACTTCGACACCCGGTCTCTCCTCCAAGTTTGTATCCATACCATGGGCCCTACCGGGTTCTACAGCAAACTTCTCCGGTGAACTACGTCATCGAACCTCTGACGCCCCCTACGGACCTGCGTCGCCGAGGCCGCGAAACTGTGCACGTAGATCGGCTCAAGCCGTATCACGAGCCCTTCGTCCTCACGACGCCTTAGGCCTCCTGTGCGGCTCCGTCTTCAGCGAGGGGGGAAATTGTAAGGAAGAAGAAGTGCGCCGTGCTGAGCTCCGCAGCCGCATCGCCAATGCTACTGAAATGGGGCTTGGGCTAGACGCTGTTCCTGGTGTGACTGGCTAAGCCTACGCTGTTGCGTCTTCTTGTCCGTGTCGGTCTGGGGAAAGCCCCGCAGTGCTTACAGGCCTCTTTTGTGTGTGTGTGTGTGCGACTTTAGAGGGACCCTTTCCTCGAATGGTCAAACTCTACAGGAGAATTTCCACGAACCAGCAATGCGCAAAAGAGATGGACAAGCGTCTACAATTCAAGGAGGCGGGATGCCCTCCTCCTTGCAGCAGGCTCGGTATAACCAGAGGAGGAGGGGTCCTCTTTCTGTGCCGGTCACGTGACGTCGACGGAAGCAAGATCCCTCCAACGATTGTAGAGAGCCTATTTAAGGGGCTCCGAAATGTACTTTTGATCACTTCATGCTCCTCTCATTTTCTTTCACCAACTTTTGAATAAACCGTGCAAGTTTCGCACTAGAAATAGTCTGACCCTTACTTGGTCGCCATGGTCTACCTGCAGCCCGCCGACAACGCCACGCTACCCAACAGTAACGTCGGTCGAACTTCGATAGGCAGGCGTCGACCCGGCAGCAGTATGGTACGCTACCCTGGAGTACGCAACACTAGGCAGTCCCGTACCTACAGTGGGCCATGTAGTCATAAAAGACATTCGTTGAAGTGAGGCACCTACTGAGTGACCCAAGTTGATACGATTGTTGGTTTCGAAACCTGTTGCCTCAGCACAGCAGCCCGATACGCTAGCTATTCGACCACGGACCACCCGGTGACCCATGTTGGCGGGAATACGGTTAGATAGATAGATAGATAGATAGATAGATAGATAGATAGATAGATAGATAGATAGATAGATAGATAGATAGATAGATAGATAGATAGATAGATAGATAGATAGATAGATAGATAGATAGATAGATAGATAGATAGATAGATAGATAGATAGATAGATAGATAGATAGCCCCTGGAAAGTGTATGAAGTACCCTATAAGAATTATGACGCGTTAATATACAGACAGCTTCGCGCTTCATCCCTGTTTTCAACGCTGAAGTCACACCCACATTGAAGCCCCACCGCTGTTTCACGACACCCGGCATTGCGATGAGTGAAGTTCCGCTTCGTACGTGCACTGCAACGGTCAAGCCGGTCACAGACATTCTTGTTTCCTTCCGGTGACTTGCCTCTGCCTACTCCTACATAGTTTTAATTTGATGCGACCAATATAATACCAAGCGTTTCTATTTCTTCACCATACGGGGCGTACACATCTTTTCTCTCTTCCATTCGGGTCACGTTTGGTGATGATAATGAAAACTGGAGGAGCTTGGTAGACAGGAAGAATCCCCACTGCCATTCAGACCGGAGAGTATGGTCCCAGAGAAACGATACTCATGCCCTTTTCAGTTGCTATCTGTTCATTTCAAAGAGCCTTTTACGCCCAATTCGCTGTCTCTCTTTCTTTTGCGAACAAACTTGCAGAGGCACATAAAAGGCAGTGAAGGGAGACAACGGTAAAAAATAAGGGGCTGGAACAAGTTTGGCTACCTACACGGTCCATAACACTTGGCAATGAAACTCTCGTCATGTCTCGCCTCGGTCACCTTATAGACGTCCAGTCGCCTTTCAACCGACGTGCGTGGCTTTCACAAAACCCGCATTTCCGGCATTTAGCTTTTGCTCCCACGCACGATGGGTTGGTGTTTATCTGTTGCGTTGCTGGAGGAAGTTTGTTCTGTATCTCGTAGTGTTTCACGACCGGCACGCAGGAGCCCTGATGAGAATGCATGCTGGGCGGAATAAGGGCGGCTTACTCTACGAAGGTGTAAAAACATGTTGAACCTGTCCAAAATGACGCTTCATAAGTGTAAAGAAAAGGAAGGGTTTTATCAAGGCGATTGCAAACGACGTCGGGATGATCACAATGTGTCACGAAGGTTTCATGGGAAATTTAATACAGATCGGCAGCAGTAACTCGGGTACTGTGTGTATAGTAGTTCCTGGATCCCGATTGATGTATATACTGCGTTCACGAGATGAGAGACAGCTAATGTCGGATGACTATAGGCATGCAAATGCCGGCTTCAGCAGGCATATCAAGCATTATGCTACAGATGCGGGAAAAAAAAGCGGAAGAACGCATCTCTCGGTGGCTGTCGACGTTAACGCGATTTACATAGAAGCAATGTAGGCACAGACTGTACTGCTGAAGACATATTCATTCAGAATCTGTAGAGACTGGAGTAGGTGAAGCACCACCTCACACCATAGCGTGTAAATCTCCACACACCACAAAAAGTTTCACTAAACGTGGCCACCGAACCACAGCCAGCTCCTTTTCGCTGATCCTCGCAGACCACAGCGCCACATGCCACAAAGAAAGCACCACTAAAGGTCGCCTCCAAACTGCAGCTAGTTTTCTGCAGCTGACCCTATAGAATTAAGATTCAGCGTATATGGCTTCGAATGAGCTACATCTGGTACGACTGCATGGGCATCTATTTGTGACGTAAAACCATTGTTCATTTTTCAGCTAGAAGAGCGGGCGTTCTCACTTATCAGTCGGACATGCACATTTGGAGTGCGCTGAAAGTAGATTGATAGAGCTCAGAAAGGAAGACGCCACTATCGCTCCCTCCTCGCAGGGATTCGTGGCCAAGAGCGACAAATCATCGTGTTGCGGTGCTTGAAGACGCCATGAGACGTAGGTTTGATTTCACCCTGCACCTTAGAAATATTACGCATTCTTCTTTAATTGAAGGCCGAGGAAAGAATATATATGCGCACATAAAACGTCGACAGCAGAATGGGTGAAGTATTCTAAGAATGATAATTGCATTATAAAGACTTTATTTTATAAAGTTGTCCGCCAAGTCATAAAATCTTACTTGTCGTCCTCGTTACGTGCAACCGTCGTTGGAGCGCTTTCTCTGTTGTTCGCTCACCATTCGAACACCACATACCGTCGCCAGCATTGTAAAGAACGTAGGCTTAAGCATTCTCGTGACACTTGATTTATCTTTCTTGCATTGTGTGATTTATGTTTTGTGCACGCGCACACACACGATACTATTTTACTTTTCAAAATGCACATGTAAGGAGGCGAGCAGGTCATATGACCGAGTTGCAAAAGTTAAGAGATCACGTGGAGCTGGAGAAAAATTTACAAAATAAAGAGCTGGAGCTTAATGACACAGACAGATATCTCTCAACCAGGGGTCAAAGGCATACTCCATTTTCATCAACTTACCATCATGCGAAGGGCATTGTAAAAACTTAAATAACAGAATTTAGGAAGAGCATCAAACGAAATCGCCGTTACGAACCAGGAGGAGCAAAATATATACCGCACTCCTCCTGAATAGCATACTAAATGTAAGCTTCTTTTGCTTCAGCAACAATATCCATCACGCATGATCACCCCAGTGATACGTATATTCATGTCGACTCTTTAAAGATGCACATCAGGCACTTCGTCCAACTTCCAGCGCATCATCTCGCGTGCCTTGCTGCCGCTCGCCCTCGTTCTGCGTTTAGCCGAATTATTGCCGCCAACCATGGAACCTTACCGCCAAACTTCACGCCTGGAGCACTACCATCTCTACCGCTGTCTTGCCTGCATTCATTCCAGGCCCTTCTTGTCATTCCCGGCATCAAAAAGGAAACGGTGATGTCATCTTTTGCCCTTAAACAAACCGCGCTTTCATTCATACATGACATGCACAAAGAACGCACCCACGTTTACACGGACGGTTCTGTCTCCTCTAAAGGTTCAGCTGGAGCAGTAGTAATTCCCGCAAAATATGTCACCATGCAATTCAAGACGTCTCACATTACATCATCGACGGCTGCAGCACTCTCAGCTGTCCGTGATGCTCTGGGGTTTATTTGTCACAAATCACCACATTCATGGTCCATCTCTTGTGACTCGAAGGCAGCTCTCCAGTATCTGCTGTTCCCTTTCAACAACGGACCTAATGTCGCAGTCGCAGACATCTGACTACTCCACCACCACGCAGTCGACAAGGGGCACAACATCGTCTACCCAGTGGATACCGGGTCACTGCGGAATTTCGGGAAATCACAGTGCGGATGACGCTGCCCGATCGGCCCACGATGGTGCCCATATTATACCCATACCATTGTCAAGAACAGATGCAGCCGCAAGTCTTCACTCCCTCGCATGCGAGCTTATGCCAACTCTGTGGAACACCAGCGAATTCAGGATTGCACGTCTTCAAAGATTGGACCGACGTCTGCAACTCCGTCTTCTGTGCCGCCTAAGGCTCGGCGTGGCATTCACGAACTCCTCCTATTCCTTCCGCATCGGAATGGCCGACAGCCTTATTTGCTTCACCTGCGGCTGCGAGGAGACGATCACGCACCTCCTCTGTGACTGTCCCCGTTACAATGTGCCAAGAAAAGTGCTCGTGACCGCGCTCGAAAAACCAGTCAATCACCCCTTAACACAGGAAAAAGTTCTAGGGCACTGGTCCAGACGGGTTTCGGCTCTCAAGGCCTTAAGGGCTTTTATGAAGTTACTTAGGGCTTGTGAATTGTGCGACCGCCTTTGACTGTTGTAGCGCATAGCATTGCATTACTGTGTGAATGTTTCTCGTTTTTTTCTCTTTTTTTCTCTTCTTTCTACGTTCATTCTCTTTACACCTTTCCCCAGCAGATGGCAGCCACCCGATACTTACACTGGCTAACCTCCCTGTCATTCCTTTCCCTTTTTTCTCTCTCTCTGTCTCTCTCTTTTTTGATATGCCTGCTCGAAAAGCATATAACAGAATTTCAAGCACACCTGTAATATCGAAGACAAGCAAGCGATCTCGGAGCATAGCTTTAAGTGTGTAGACACTTAATTGTGGGGTTTAACGTCAAAAAGTAAGTCACGAAGGTTGAGACACGCGGCAGCGTCGAGGTGTTGCGGTTTAATTTCTCTCACCTGGAGTAAGACGACGTGCATCCAAAGCAAGCCACGCGAATGCTTTCAACGCATAACGCCCGCTTCTGATAGGAGTGGACGCGGCCGCAACCAAACTCGGTTACCTCTTTCTCAGCGGCACAAATACTATACGCCGATGCACAAGCGCTAGGAGTGATACAGAAGCATGCCAGCTCAAAAAATTGTCTACTACCCAGTTCGATATACATAGCATTTTGCAAGCTTCAATCTGTGGCCGTTCCTTCGGGCGGTAAACACAGAAAGAGGGAAAGAAGGAATGAAAGGAAGGAATGTCTCCAAATCGCCGGAAGAGACATGGATGGACGATGGACGAAAAAAAGCAGTGAAGCGTCTGAACAGACTTCGCTGGGCGTACCAGAGCGAGTCTGATCCGACTTTTAATAGGGACTGTGGAGGAGGGCGCGCTGGCGCCATATGGCACGAGCCAACCCGAACGGCGTTGCAGCGACACAAGGCAGCGCGCTACAGCAGCGGCCAATCTAGAGTCGAGAGCGTGCGGGACATCCAAAGGGAAAGAGAGTGGCGAGAAAAATAAGGCGGGAAACTGAAAGTACGGGGATGTAAAAAAATTTTGTGCCGCTTAACTCTCCCTGATAGAGGATAACGCGACTGGCCGCCCTTTTTTTCCCCCTGAATTATTAACGTTTGATTTGGCTGCACGTGCTGGGCGAAATTAAATAGCGCTCATCCTCTCTGGCGAAGGTGCGAATACCCGCAGCTGCTGGTCGGCGGTAGAAGCTAATTTAATTTCAATAGTGAAAAGCGTTGCGCCGCAGTTCGTCAGCTACTTGCAGTAGCACACATGCTAGAGTGTTTACTGCGTATGGAAGTTATCGCACATCTAACGTGAGCGCTTGGTGAAAGTGTTGTCGTCGACGGTATATCGAGGGACAATTTGAGGCCACGCCCAATTTAGGCGTCACTTCATAGGACGCGCTGTAGCAGAATACCCATTTAGGTCGCAAGACCTAGCTACGTCAATAATATACGGAGGGATGTAATCTTGATTCAGCAGCATAGTCTGAAAGATGCCATTGAAGTGCGACAAGTATAAGGTATACGAACATTGGAGTGTGGAACTCGTCCACCGATAAAACAAGAGTGTAAGTAATCTTTGCGTAAGACAGTGCGTTGATTACATGGTCATATTGGGATGTTGCGGCTCTTTATTTATTTATTTATTTTTTAATTTCGATATATATCTGTGCACATTGCAGAAGGCAGGGGCGTATTACAAAGGCAAAATTACAAAAATTACACTTGATACAATATTAAGCAGGAAACAATGGACATATTCGTGCAAGAAAGTAGATCTGGATCAAAACAACAACAACAAAAAAAAAGAAAGAGACAACAATATTAACACAAAGATGTGGGGCTGCCGCACCGCAGAACGGCGCGCGCAATGTCGGCGCCATGAAAGACGATGAAGTGCGTAAGCTGCACGCTCTTCTTCTGGCCCGACATTAAAGAGAAACGTCTATTTTGTAACAATCCGTCTCCAATCTACGTTACATTTTTCTGGTGGAGGTGCGGGGTACATGCTACCTCTCCCAGATCGAACACCGTCGACAAGACCAGTACGAAGTCCGGTCGAGCTGACTCCTGTGCACGTACGGACAAGCCGCCGACTACAAGGACTGCCACCTGAGTACGAGCCGCTACCCAACCAAGTCAGAAGGATGAGTACGTTGGTTCCATCATCTCCCTCGACCACGCCGACCGAGGTCGTCCTCAACCAGCTGCGAATCCCCACGTCCTTCCGGACTATGTCGCGACGTGATTTGAGTGCTCTGTGTCGAGAAAGAGTCTGAGACAGTTCGACGTCTCACCTGGTCCAAGTGTCGCCGCTGAATTCCTTTCCCGGAATCAACAGTGACCATTCTGGACCCCAGTTGATCTCGCACGACTCCTGGTATCCACCGGCGACGACTTGTTCGGAAATCGCGCATCCAGACTGGGTCACCTGCCTGAACTGGAGACCCTCCAACTCGTGGTTGGATTTCTGGTGACCTTTCATCGGGAGCGATACAGTCCAGCTTTGTTCTTATTTGGTACCCCAATAAGAGTTCCGCCGGCGACTTTCCATCCTTGACGGGCGTTCGGCGATATCGACATAAAACCCGCGCTATGCGTATTTTGAGGTCTATTCCGGGGTTCTTCTTTAGTCCTTCCTTGAGCGTACGCACAGCTCGTTCGGCTAACCCATTCGACTGTGGATGATAAGGGGCTGTTGTGAGTTGTTGCACATTGTTCCGTGCCAGAAACCCACGAAAAACTTTGCCCACAAATTGTGGTCCGTTATCAGAAACAAAGGTTTTTGGAAGGCCGAACCGTGCAAATATTGATCTTAGCGCGTTGGCCGTGGTTTGCGAAGTGGCAGTTTTCATTGGAATGGCTTCCATCCATTTCGTTTCCGAGTCGACGACGACTAAGACCATTTGTCCGTCCAACGGGCCTGCGAAATCTTTGTGCAGCCGGCTCCACCTTTCCCCGGTGGCTGGCCAGGCCAAAGGTATCTGTGCTGGTGGCATCGCTGAAGCCTGCGCACATGTGGAACATGACTTCACCAGTCGCTCTATGTCGGAATCCAGTCCCGGATACCAAAACAGCGTTCTCGCTGTGGTTTTCATGGCTGTCATGCCGGGGTGTGTCTCGTGCAAAAGACGCAACACACGCCTTGCCGCCGCCAGGGGTAGAACAATGCGATGTCCCCAGTACACCAAATTATGGCTGACTGTAAGCTCTGTTCTTCTGTTGAAGTACGGCCGGAGATGCTCATGGTCCTGCGGAAGATATGACGGCCATCCCTGGGAAATCCATTTTTTAACCTGCAGAAGGCTGGTGTCTCGATTAGTCAGATGTTCAACCTCGCGGGCGCAAAGCGCTGTTTCCTCCAGAGAGTGGGCATACAAAACGTACTCGTCGGCAGCAGAGTCCCGCGGCTCCTCCATTACTGGCAAGGGCAACCGACTGAGGGCATCAGCATTGGAATGGTCACTGCCCTTCCGGTACTGCAATGTGTAGTTGTAGTTGCCAAGAAACAAGGCCCAACGCTGTATTCTGGCGGCCGCCATCGGTGGTATGGCTTTACCTGGATTGAATAAACCAGTAAGAGGCTTGTGGTCTGTTACTAAGACGAACTGATGTCCGTACAGGTAGTCTTTAAACCGGGCGACGCCGAATACCACTGCCAAAGCTTCTTTTTCTAACTGCGAGTAATTGCGCTCGCTCTTGGTAAGTGTCCTGGACCGGAATCCGATGGGGTAGTCAACACCATTCACGCGGTGCGACAAAACGGCCCCAATGCCTACTGATGATGCATCGCACTCCAGCCGCAGTGGCTTATCCGAGTCGAAGTGAGCCAGAAACTTGGAAGCCACAATTGCCTGCTTAACTTTCTTAAATGCTTTCTCCTGTTCCTGGCTCCATTGCCACTTGACTCCTTTGGATAAGAGAGCATGTAGCGGAGCTATCATGGTGGCCAGATTGGGCAGGAACTTGCCATAGTAATTTATGAGACCGAGAAAAGCTTTCAGCTCACTCACCGAGGTGGGCTTTGGGGCTTCAACAACGGCTTTGATATTGTCGTCCTTCGGTCGCAGACCCTTCGCGTCGATACGATGACCGAGAAATGTGACTTCGTCTTGCCGAAACTTGCACTTTCCCTTGTTCAGTCGGAGACCATACTCCCGCAGCCGCTGCAGCACGGTTTTGAGCCTACATGAATCATGTTTTTTCTCGGCGATGATAATGTCATCCAGGTACACCTGCACTCCAGGAATATCCCCCAGCAGTCCGTCCATTCGCCTTTGGAATATGGCTGGAGCAGAACTTACGCCAAACGGTAATCTGTTGAAACAAAAGAGACCCTTCTGGGTGTTGAGGACTGTTATCTTCTTTGCTTCCTCATCCAATGGCAACTGGTTGTAGGCTTGACGCAAATCCAAGGTCGTGAATACTTCGCCACCGTTTAACCTAGCAAAAATGTCGTCCACTCGAGGCAACGGGTATTGTTCTACCACAGTGGCCGCATTCACAGTCATACGGAAGTCTCCACACAGTCGGAGGGACCCATCGCCCTTCAAAACGGGCACCACAGGGGTTGCCCATTCAGCGGTTTTTACCGGCGTCAAAACGCCTTCCGCGACCAGCTGATCCAACGATTCAGACATCTTATCTCTGAGAGCGTAGGGTACAGTACGGGCCTTAAAGAACCGTGGACACGCGTTTTCTTTCAATTGAAATGTGACCGGTGGTCCTTTGCACAGGCCGAGTCCCGGAGCAAACACGTCGGCATATTCGTCAAGCAGCTGTTGCAGACCTGTGCTGACAGCCTGTATTCCAACCAGTTGCAGATTCGCTACCACATTCGACAACATTGCCACTCCAACTTCATTAAATGCCTTGATGGTGTCTCTGCCGCACAAAGATGCTCCGGAGCTGTCGACCACTATGACAGTACCAGGAATATCTTTCCCGTCGCACGTAGCGGTCATGCTAAGCTGGCCGACAATTGGAAGTTCTCCCAAGAGACAAGAGAGCTTGAGCTGTGAACTCTCCAACGGAGGCCAGAGCTGCTTGTACTTGCGGAACACCGTTACGGGAATGACGCTTACAGGTGACCCCGTGTCCACCAACATAGTGAGCGGAACGTTATTCCAACTGATGTCCTTGTAAATAGGCCTAACCTTGCGGATACTGGCTGCGTGATGGAGAACCGCTGTAATCGTGTGCAAGGCGTCGTTGTCGTCCGAGCTTGTGTCCTCTCCGGCTGCCATGGCGTACGAACCCTGGCGCCGTTGTCTTGCTGGATAAGATCCCTGCCGACGGTCACTATTTGTGCTAGACAGGCACATCCGACGTAGATGTCCTCGTTTTCCACACCGGTGGCACACCGCGCGAAGGTGTTTGCACTCGTCCTCAGCATGCGATTCTCCACACCTTCCACACACGTCGCATTGTTCCGGCTTGGGACGTCGCTTCGAGGAATGGCTCTTTTGTCGGGCAAAATGTACTTCTGAGTGCGCCGAGTTCATGCTCCTGGCATTTTCAACAGCTCTCTGTGCCGAGACAGCAAAGTCTTCAGCCTCTTCTAAGGTGAGCTTCCGTCGCCTCAGTAAATGGCGCCGAACGTCTTCATCCAGCACTCCGCAAACGATTCGATCCCTCAACATGCGCTCCAATGACGTGCCGAAGTTACACTTCTCAGCTAGGCGTCGAATGTCCGCAATGAAGTCCTGAGCAGCTTCCCCGTCTTGTTGCGAACGCATGAAGAAAGCATAACTGGCAGCGATCTCGTTGACCTCCGGAGCATAGTGATCTTCCAGATACCCGACGACTTCCTCATAGCTCAGTTCATTCACCTTTATGGGTTGACACCGGCCCTGCACCACACGCACAGCGCTGTCCGTGAGCGAAGCGATGAGCAGCGCTCGTTTCTTCGTTGGGTGCACGATGCTATGAGCCTCAAAGTACGCCTCCAGGCGAACGCGATACGTAGGCCACGTACCTTCTGCATCGGCAAATTCCGGTGGCCGTCCAGCACTCATGCTGACGCGGGTCTTCTCACCTAGCGACGCTAGGCCTCGTCGCCACTGATATGTCGCACTAGGCTTAAAAACACTGACATCAGTCAGACATAACGCCGCAAGCACCCCAGCTTTATTGCAGCCTGCGTCCGTCTGTTCCGCTGCTCACGTGTCCTGATGACCATGGCAGTGCCGATGAAGGCACGATGAAGATGACGATGAAGTTGGCGATACATCACCATGGGGACATCTTCGAGGATGTAGAGGACTGGCTTGATCACTTTGAGCGTGTCGCAGAATACAACGGCTGGACTCCAGAGCGCGAGCTACGCAACGCCTACTTTGCCCTCGAGGACTATGCGCGGACATGGTTTGAGAACCGTGAGGCGGCCCTATCGACATGGGACGAATTCCGACGGCAGCTAATCAGCACATACGCCAGCCTCGATCGCAAGGAGCGAGCTGAATCTGTAATTGAGGTGAGAGTACAGCGGCCGAACGAAAGCATCGCAATGTTTGTTGAACATATGTGCCGACTTTCCCGACGCACGGATCCATCCATGCCGCAAGAAAAGAAGCTCAGGAACTTGATGCGCGGTGTCGAGCATGAGTTATTCGGTGGCCTAATACGCAACCCACCAAAGACCGTTGCAGAGTTTCTCGCGGAAGCCATATCAATGGAAAAGGCACTGCAGCAGGGAACACGGCAGTACAACCGCGACGTGTCGACCCTATCGCGTGGGCCTCTCGATATGTCCTTGGAAAATACCGACGCCTTGCAGGAGCTCATTAGGCTTGTTGTTCAAGAAGAGCTCCAAAAGCTCAGGTGGCTCCAGCATCGGTACAGCGACTCGCTCTGGCTGAGGTCGTCCGGGAGAAAATCAGGCAGGCAGTCCAAATCCCAGAGCGAAGCGAGACACCCCAGCACGAGGTACGGCAGCCTCAACCTCGCATGTCGTATGCGGAAGCAGCACGCTAGAGTCAGCTTCGCTACTACGCAAGCCATAGCGAACAGTAATGACAACGGCCATGACGTCGCGCTTCGCGTAGCTGACGATCACGTCACGTTGCCACCCAAGACCAGCGTGCTTACCCTTGTCCAATGCGACATGGAGGACGACGTCGAAGGAATTGCTGAGGCGAACATGCTCCTGCTTCTTGAGCGCCACATTTTTATAGCCAGAGGGCTCCTTCAGGTACGAAACAAATGTTCAGTCGTTTTGCCAACAAACTTTAGCAACGAATATCGGCATGTACCGCGAGAAACGACAATCGCATTCCTTCGCGAAATCACTGATGTTACTGACATTGCCACATTGGAAACCGCATCGCCTCAGTAATCTGGGTTACCCAGCCTAAAGGAGCGGATTCACGTTAACGCCGCTCTGACAGACCACCAGAAAGATCGTCTACTGAGTCTCGTGAATGAATTTGCGGACTGTTTTTCAACGTCATCCAAAGTGCGGCGCACGTTCATCACAAAGCACCGCATCATTACGGACGAATCCGCACATCCTGTTCGTCAGCATCCCTACAGAGTGTCTGCAGTGGAAAGGGAAGCGATCAAGCATCAGGTGAAAGAGATGCTCCAAGACGATCTGATCCAGCCGTCCACCAGCCCGTGGGCCTTCCCTGTAGTGTTAGTCAGAAAGAAAGGCAACACACTACGCTTCTGTGTAGATTATAGAAAGTTGAACCGTGTCACCAAGCGCGATGTTTATCCATTGCCACGCATCGACGACGCACTGGATCGTCTACAACATGCCAAGTTTTTTTCTTCGTTGGATCTTAAATCACGGTATTGGCAAATCGAAGTTGATGAACAGGATCGTGAAAAAAACAGCGTTTGTGACACCTGACCGGCTTTATGAGTTCAAAGTTCTCCCCTTCGGTCTCTGTCCCGCACCTGCCACATTTCAGCGGATGATGGATACCGTGCTTGCTGAACTCAAATGGAAAACCTGCCTCGTATACTTGGACGATGTCGTCGTGTTCTCGAGCACGTTTGACGAACATCTCGCACGACTCAAGAGTGTCCTCGCTGCGATCCATACTGCTGGCCTCACCATCAAGCCTGAAAAATGCTACTTCGGGTTCCAATAGCTTAATTTTCTTGGCCATGTCGTTGGTCCTCAAGCCATCCGACCAGATCCCAACAAGTTAGCTGTCGTCGCCGAGTTTTCACCACCCACAGACAAGAAGGCTGTCCAACGCTTCCTTGGTTTGTGCGCATATTATAGGCGCTTCGTCGAGGGATTCTCTAGAATTGAAAAAGAATGCTCAGCGCCTGTGTGGGCAATTAGTAAATTCCGATCCTACTTGTACGGTACACCCTTTAAGGCAGTCAGTGACCACCACGCGCTGTGCTGGCTGGCCAACCTCAAGGATCCTTCAGGCAGACTAGCACGTTGGAGCCTGCGCCTACATGAGTACGACATTACAGTTGTCTACCGATCTGGAAAGAATCACAGTGACGCTGACTGTCACGCGCACGACTCCCTACGACGTCATCGGATCCTGACCATGACTTGCCATTTGTCGGCGTTATCGACGCCATAAAAATGGCTGAGCACCAGCGCGCTCTGAGCTGCTGCCGCTGATCAAGCGCTTTCAAGGAGTTGAAGGTGTTTTACCCCGCTCGCTCGTGCGCGGCCTATCATCATACTACTTGCACAACAACGTCCTTTACAGGAAAAACTGCGGAAGCCGTCCCAATACGTACCTCCTTGCCGTGCCGTCGGCGCTGCGCCAAGAAATTTTGCAAGCCTGCCATGATGAGCCATGCGCGGGACACCTGGGATTCGCTAAGACATTAGCAAGCATACGACAGAAGTATTACTGGCCCCGCTGCCGACTACTTAACCCGGTGCGCCGAAACCGAAGCTATCCCTCAAGCAAACTCGTATGAAGTGGCCAAGTTCTTTGTACGCCACATCGTCCTACGACATGGTGCACCATCTGTTGTCATCACCGACCGCGGTACAGCATTTACAGCGGAACTTATGCAGGACGTTCTCCAGCTGACGCATAGCTCTCACCGCAAGAGCACAGCGTATCACCCTCAAACCAGTGGATTAACGGAACGTCTGAACAGAACGCTGGCTGATATGCTCTCGATGTATGTCGACGTAGAGCACAATATGTGGGACAAGATTTTACCTTATGTGACTTTCGCGTATAACACTGCTGTACAGGAGACTACACAGTTCACGCCGTTCGAACTTGTATACGGGTGCCACGTCACGTCAACACTTGACGACATGCTACCTCTGGCTGATAATAGCCCGACCATCGAACACGCGGAAGAGTTTGTACACAGAGCCGAAGAGGCACGCCAGCTTGCTCGGCATCGTATCCGGAGCCAACAGCCTACCGACACTCTTCGATACAACCAGGGTCGACGTGACGTCCATTACAATACCGGCGCCTGCGTGTGGTTCTTGACACCTGTCCGTCACCGTGGACTGTCTGAAAAGTTGATTCGCCGGTATTTTGGTCCCTACAAGGTTACACGCCGCCTCAGTGACGTGACTTACGAAGTCGTGCCCTGCAGTTCTGACCCCGGTTCGCTCCGTCGTCGTCCTCGCGCTGAAGTTGTTCATGTAGTGCGCATGAAACCATACTATGTGCGTACGTGAACGCCGAGATGCACCTGAGGAGCTCCATTTCTTATATCGCTGAAAGAACTTCGTGAAACGACCGAGACGGTCGCTTTTCGCATGGGGGCAATTGACACAAACATGTGGGGCTCCCGACCAAAGATCGGCGCCATGAAAGACGATAAAGTGCGTAAGCTGCACACTCTTCTTCTGGCCCGCCATTAAAGAGAACCGTCTATTTTGTAACACTCCGTCTCCAATCTACGTTACAATATGATCAAGCGTAACAATGCAAACGCAAGACCTAGTGCAAAGAAACAAAGAACAAAAAGAACAAGAATAGCAGTACAAGCGCAGTAGCTAAAAATAAAAATAAACAAACAATCTCACTAAAAAATGAAATTAAATACAAATTAAAGAATACAATAAAGAAAGTTATACTCATTCTTAAAGAAACTCAAAATGCGATGTATCCGGGAAGCAGTAGCTGCTTCTGGTAGCGGATTCGATTCAATAGTATTTCGAGGTAAAAATGCCTTTATATAGTTTGCAGTTATACAAAAAGCAATATAAACTTTTGCAAATGGTTAAATGTAACGAAGTTAATGGAGTAGGTTACCGAACAGTTTACGAAGATGACCGTTATGATAACACATTTTATGAAAAAGAGTGAGATGAACTGAAGAAGATGAAGCGAATTGAACGACTCTTCATTGCTTGTAGTTTATTTATTAATACAGTGCTGCCGGAATTCCTGATGGAGCGTACATATTAAATTGAAGGACGAGCGTAATTGGTGTAGGGAAGATTTGAAGGCAATGGGGGCGGTCATATGGGAGTTTTTTTTTTACTCTCCCCAAGCGCACGCTTAGCTCTGGTGATGATGTATTTCACGTGATGGTTGCACAGCAGGTTGCTATAGATATGGACACCGAGGTATCCGTAAGACGAAAGTGACTAAAACGACGTGTTGTAAAGATAATATGAATTGTTAATGAGGGTGCAAGAAGCTTGCACTGATTCACGATTTGCAGCAGGCAAATCGTGGAACTTCAGTTCAATATCCCTACCGGAAAAAAACCCGTATTCCTCATCACTCCCACATCCAATAACATCATATGGCGTACGGAAAAAATTTTATATATGCACGTATATATGTGCGATTGTATATGTTTCATATCAAATTACTTGGTATGGAAGTTATGGGGCATATGGGGTTTTTGATAGTTTAAGTAGTTTAAAAGTCGGTATGCAGAGAGTCAACATTGTCTTGATTATCTCTTTTACGGTAAATTACGCAGTCATGCGTGAATTGACATGAGCTAAATTTGACAAAAGCTAAGAGTCGTTGGTTAACGTGAAGAAAAGAAAGGGCCCCAAGACGGAACTGAGAGCATTGGCTGTACAGATGCGTAACCATTAGAAGCCGAAACAAACAGAGTGCTGTTAGAAAGGAAAGCTCGCATCCGCAGTCAAGTAAATTAACATCTATATTCACTTGGTGGAGCCTAAATGGTTGAATATTATGGCTAACTTTATCAAAAGCTTGAGAGAAATCTAAAAAAAATAGACTCTAATATGAATCCAGAGTCAAGCAACCGATACAGATCGTTAGTAAAGACAAAAAGCTGCGTTTCGCAAGAAAAAGCTCACGGAAGCCATGCTTTTGGGGAGTAAAAAAATGGTTGGACTCGAGAAAGGTATGAAGATGGGTGAATATGATGTGACTGAAAACTTTAGATGGAACCGACGTGCTACGAGTCTGCCGGCATTAAGTCTACTCATGCCCAGCCTCCGAAATAGTAAAGCCGAGCATTTTCCATCTGCCTACTTGCACGCCCTGCGTGGGACGCTCGTGATTTCTGGTTAAAGCACGCGCCTTGAATATGCTAGCTTAATGCGTCTGCCTTTCAAAGCATTCGATGCTAGCTCCTTTCGGCCCTCGTATAATAAAGTTAAGCCGCTAGCCGCAGCGTATGTGCCTTAATTGCTCGCCTTACACGCAGTCCGTACCTGATGTCCTTGATTGAATAACATTCCAGCATCTGTATGTGGAGCAGAACCGTTGAAGATAGCGCTGATTATTGTCTCACTGCATCCACCAGCTGTCCGCGCTGGAGTGCTTCTGAAGTACAAGCTATGCCAGTGCGTATATGCCATTAAAAAGTTGGCGGCTCCGCTCTCGTGATGCGGCCACAAGTATGGCTAACGAAGCCAGTCGTCTCGGCTTGATGGTATCTGTAATTACAAATACATCGTCAGGCGTTTGCGCATTAACGAGGGGGCGGTGACTCGCGACGAGGCCAACACCGCACATCCTGCGCTTGTGTCTCTCTCGTCTCTTAATATCATGCCCTACTTTGTGCAAGAAAGCCAGGCGTCATTAAACGCTACCAATTGGCTCAAACCAGCACCTTACCCAGTTATAGAATTATACGTTGTCCATCCGGCGCTCTGGGATTATCGCATTATATCTGCCCTAGCTGTTTTAGATTTACGTTCAGCGTTTTCCCTTCTTTTATTTTTCCCGCCAATGTCCCACAAAGCAGCGCACACCACGTGAGGTCTTTGGCAGGCATGATATCATGAGTGACTCCGAACAGCTTTGCAGGATACGAAGTTCGGCAATTTATCCTACAATGAGAAGTCGTGAGGATCAAGAAATAGTAACTTCAACTGCGCTCAAAGCATATTTATTGTTTTATTTTTCAAGGGGTGATCTTAGCGATTGACAATGCCGATAAAACAGTTCTTTGTATAATGCAGTACGGCCTTTATACCTTGTAGAGCCTTACGCACCATGGTTTTTTAGTGGCTTTGGTGTTACGCTCACCCTCACGAGGTTGCGGGATCAAATCCCGGCCACGGCGGCCGCACTTTGATGCGGGCGACATGCAAGAACAACCGTGTACTTAGATTTAGGTGCACGTTGAAGAGCCCAAGGTGCTCAAAATTAATCTGGCGTCCCTCACTGTGGCGTGTCTCATAATCAGACCGTGGTTCCGGCACGTAAAACCCCCCATAACTTCATTTTATTCAATTTATCGGAAGTTCTCGTCTTATGTGTTCCGCGCGTTCCCATACTTCGAAAGTAATACGTAACCTTGAAATGTATTTTGCTCTCATGAGCATAGGCCATGCTTTTTAACAAGCAGCTGTATTCTGTATATGCGAGTGCGACAAAAATTATAATTTCATTCTCTATTTGATTGTGTGCGCAAAAACAAAACAAAGCAAAAAAATATATATATAGCAACCAAAATGTCCTGCTGCAGAACAAAGGCAATTCCCAAATGTGCTTACCTATGTGTCGTACTTGTATGTGACCTCCCCCCCCCCCCCCACGCCTCAAACAAACACCTCTCTCAGTCATATTGTTCCCACAAGACGCCTCATGCATCATCATAGTGCTCGCAACATCACCACATCTATGCCTGAACGTCTACAGCCGGTCGATTTATTATTTGCATTCTGGCGTAATAACTGTGTCAACTGAAAGTTGTTTCTTTCTGTCGTGGATAAAACAAAAACTGTACGATGTCACACGTTGCTTATAATGAAAATAAACGCTACAGAACGTGTCAGATTCAGCTTTCCAGGATTTAATTATCCGCATTACTAAAGCTTCGTTTCAGATAATAATGTTATATGATAACATGTGCGTCAGCTCTCTATGATTTCGGCCTAATTTGTAGTACAAAAGTTCTTTGTCGCCTGAATACGCCCGCAATGACCCCCCATTCATCTATTTCCGTCATCTGTGAACGAGCTTAAAACGGCAGTAAAAAAAAATGCATTCCTCTGCAAGTGCAAGTAACGAAGTTAGTAGCCGTTTGTTTGCACACAGCCTCTTGCCAATTGCTCGCCCCAATGATATTGTGTTCTACCCCCCTTTCCGCCTAAGTACGATTTTATGGGCGACAGCTAGTCTTTATTTTTCATTCCGTTCGCAGCTTCCCGTGATGTGTCTTTCTCCGTTTTGCTGTTTCTTGCGTCCAAGTTCAGATTTCCACTGGACTTGCTTCGCCGGGCTGCTCCGCTGTGCTTCGCTTTTCCTACTCGGCACGTACAACTTGTTCCCTTTGAAATTGTGTCGAGGACCGCTCGCTCAAATGTTAGGAGACGCCGAGCTCTCTCCTTCTTTTCTTCTCTGTTTTGCTTCTGACTAGCGTCTTCGGAACTCGTACGTTTCCTTCGGGTTTTGAGCGCATGAAACAAAAAGAAAAATGAAATCGGTCTTAGGTACTAGAGCAATTGAAGCTTGCAATTCATGGAACATTAGAAAATATCTAGAAAGGGAGAGAGAGAGAGAGAGAGAGAGAAACCGCGGATCTTTAAACAGCCTTCGGGCCAAAGTGCAGTGATCTACAAGAGGTCACGTGCGTTTTATGTTCGGTATTTCCTTACTGTAATTTATGGTTGCAGTCCTTCTCCCGTTATTCAGCTCTATGTTTCTCTGTTTAATAAAAAGCTGTCACGCTTATTGGATCTTAAGGAGATGAATTGAGCTGAAATGAAGCATGTGGGCGCGTTTTTTTGCACAAGTGAGCGAATATCGAAACAGTCATGTAAATTCGGCTCGTTATTATTCTTTTATTGCTATCATTATGTTCTTGGACAATACAGAAACGATGGAGTCGAGAGAAGTGTTCTATCATGTATGGACCTGTTGTGACATTAAAAAATTATGTATCCAGATCTAACGCATTTTTTTTTGTAATCTATGTGAAAGGAAGCTTTAGTGAAGCGTTTAAATAAGTGTGATACAACCCAATGCGATGCATCAAATTATCTTGATTTTTACCCTATGAAACATGTAATTGATACAATTTAATGTTTATACGTTCACAATCTATGCTAAAGGTGCCTGCATCAAATCAGGTAGCTGCGCAGTGTGAGATGTCGACGCAGCGATGTCACTAGAACGAAGGTGATGCGTGGGGCTTGTGGAGGGGAAAATAATGGTGAGATTTGCATGCGCAGATAAATACTCCAAATATCTGAGTACATTTCAAGCTTACATACCCCTTCTGTGCGAGCGACACATGCGCATTCTGAGGGATTGCCAACGAATCGGCCTAGCCAGTGACCTAAATTGTCGCCTATTTGGCATGACAACAGCCGGCAACTCTGTAGTTATCTGTTCGGCCACATACCCAGCGGCACCTACGCTGTGACCCAAATTACTGTGCACTCAGGAAAGGCAGCAGCAGCCGGAATCCGAAAAGTACGAGAGAAAAAGGCAAAGAAAGCTTCGCTTTAAAGTGAAGGAGGGAAAAAGTGGCACAGTTGAGAGTTCTCGCGAGTTGCAACTTAACATTTGAAATGAATGTTGGAGACAGTCACTAGAATGAAAATATTTTCGTCGCGCCAGGTTGGTAGCTTCCGCGAATGTGCTTAGATTTCCCCTTTCAGTTGCTTAGAGCGGTTGTTATGTTAATGTATTTTTATTACCCAAAACGCAAGTGCTTTTTCTTATCTGTCTTTACAGGCCACTGCATACTGGGTATTGTCCAGATTGATGTTAATTAATCGTTGAAATGAACTAAAGGAGTTCCTAAGCCCTAATAGCTTCCGCACGAACTAGTTGGGGCTCTCATATTGTCACTTCGTCAACAACAACAAAAAAAAAAACAAGACGCAGGACCAGGATGCGAGAAACAAACCAGTTCTGTATTCAGAGACCACAAGAGCTGATGCGCCAACTTCGCATTCTTTCAAAAGGAGCGTAGTTGCTGCTCGCGCCTCTCAATTCGTTTTCTTCTGTTCTTTTGCTATCCTTTAGTCGTGACAATATATACACGTACGCGCAGTTTTGGGAATAGCTGTAGAATATCCTTCTACTCGCAGAAAGCTGCCGCCGCAATCTAGCGTGCAGAAAGCGCGTTTCCTTTAGACAACATGATTGACTCTACCACGGAAAATGCGTAGGCATCTCTCACTGTGACTTAGTTGAGGCAGCGGTAGTTCACGCACAGGCGAGCCGAGCCATTCCTCTTTGGAGCAAATACGATCGATGACACTGACGGACTTTGCGATGGTTGCTAGCTACCCTCGTAAAACGTCTCCTGGAGTTCCGCATACAAGAGCACTCGCTTGCGGACACTCGGCGATCACAAGTTGCAGCTTCTCGGTCGAGTGTCTCCATTATAAATACGATGGCACAGTGCGCTTTTTGAGTAGGGTGTGTCCGTGCTCATTTCCGCGAGGAGCTCTAGTACCAAAGCAAGCTGATGCCTCTGAGTAGGGTTGCAAGGACATTTCAGTAAAGTGTGTTGAATGTACTCAGGTATTGCTGAAGGTAGAGCTTCTACTGCAAAGACACTTGGTGTACTTGGCGTACCCAGTTTCAAGCTATCAAGACGTCTTGGGTGTCAAGCATATAACCATCTTTTTTCGAAGTAAAATGTTCAAGCATCCGTGTGCGATGAAGATGCTTGGGAAAATTGTAGGTGCTGTCAAACGACAATGATAATTGAAGCGGGCACACTTCTGGGTTTCAAAGAACACTTTAAAATTGACAGCGTTTTGTGGTGCTGTAGTGTTTCCATTTGCGACCTGCAATTGAGCATTGCATTCACAGAACAATAGGTAGTGAGCTTCACATAGCTCACGAATGTAGTCACAATTAGTCACCGCCGTTGTGCAGTAATGCCAAGACGTTATTTCGGAGCATGCAAAAAAATTACTTCATGGTCGAGGCTCTACGATCGTTTCTACGCAGAACAAAAAGGACAAGTAACACGTCTTTCGACCACCAGTCGAAATAGGGGCAGCAGGCGATGGGCTAGCTACTCGATAACGCCAGTCATATACATTTCTGTGGTCATTGTTGAGACCACCATTTCTGGGAATTTGTGCATTGCACAAATGGCACAAATGGCAAAAATGCATTGCACAGGGGCAGCAGCTAGCTTTGGACGTCATCTACCCTAAACCCACGCAGTACCTGCGTCCCACTAGGAGGACGGTAGAAACCACCGGCGCCCACAGGGCTTTGTTGCGAGCTGGAGGGTCCAGAGCTTAGGTAGGTGAGCGCACAGAAAAAAAAAGGTCTGGTTTTCCCACCACGTGAACTCTTGCTCAAACTGCTGCCGGGAGTTCTCGCTGGGGCAGATGTAAAAAAGTGATCGGCCATGTTTCACTCTGACCACCGTTCGTCTGTTGTTTTGTTTGCAAATAAATTCTCAGAGGGGAATACAGGCCCACTGCTAACATACGCGTATCGTGACTACTTATCGGCGTACTCCCGGAGTGCACTTTCCAAGTCCATAGTCGTTCTAACCAAGTCTTAAGTGGCGGTGGTGGTGTGTAAGTCTGATTTGATAACAGGAATTCCACAATGTGCCGAGTTTGCCGAGAAATGTGTTAAAGACTCGCATAAAGATGGGTACGCAAGTAGGGACCATAGAGTGAGTGAGTGGTGAGGTCTCAATACGTGATTAGCCAAAAGTGCAGCAGAGGCATCTGGGAGGGCTCGAGGTAAGAGGTCCTGTGTTCGAATATAGTGGATCATGCTCTCTTATGCCTTGTTGGAACTCAGGGCAGCGTTCTAGCCAGTAATTCTCCAGCGTATCAGAAGTAGTAGCGAAAGAAAATGCGTTTATTTTGTATAAGTGACACTGGCTCCAAATATGGGATCCCACTATATCTAGGAGGACTACAAGCCTGAGAACACCTAAGGACACGTCAGGACACAGATGTCAGCAGACGTCAGGACACAAACTGCACCAAAGGTGTCCGCTTATAAAGCAGTTCATATCCCTAGGTCACTAGAATAAGGAATCTGATGACGGTGTCTTGGTCAATAACAATCGTGTAATCGTTCGCAAAATCCCACCCTTGGCGTTCCTCTGGACTCCGCCTGCAATTTTGCACGATCGCCCCCACACACGAGGCAACGACATGGCAAAGTGGAAATGTCATGTCGACGTCTTTCCCACGGAAGTCCTAGATGTTGGCCCCTTTCATCAATTAGTGGGCTCTTCATGACCGTCCGCTTGTCAGGACCAGGTTCAGGTAGAGTGATCTTCGCGGTAGTTACCGCTTCAATGGAGGGCGGCTGCTGTTGTCCCCTCGGGGACTGTACATGTCAGTATAGAACTCTTCCGCTGCTTTTACTATACTTTCAAGATTGCTGATGGTATGATCCTGCTTATCTTTCAGTGCATACATCTTGGTTTGCTCTATGTCGAGTTTCCTTCTCACTGATATCATGCTGCGTCCATTCCTTACGGCTTCTTCACTATTTTCTCACGCTATAATTTCAGGTATCACTTATTTTCGCCTTGTTGATCAGTTTTGACAGTTATGCGAGTTCTATTTTCTCTCTTGAGTTGGGCACCTTCATTCTTTGTCGTTTCTTTATTAGGTCCTTTGTTACTTGGGAGAGCTTGCCTACTGGTTGCCTTGGTGCCTTGCCTCTCACTTCAATTGCTGCCTCTGAAGCCAGCCTAGTTAAGGTTTCATTCATTATCTCTATGTCATCTTCACCTCTGTGTTCTAATGCTGCGTATTTGTAAGTACCAGCCTGAATTGCTCTGCTTTTACCCTTACTGCCTCTAGGTTGACCTGTTTTTTCTTGACCAATGTTACTCTTCCGCGTTTCAAATTGAGGTGAATCCTAAGCCTCACTTGACCCCGTTACGGCACGCTCCTCCCCTGCCCCCCTCCAAATCCTCCTCGCCAGCAACACTGGGTGAGCGAGAACACGACGCGCATAAAGCCAACATTCTTCTCAGTTCCCCCCCGCACATTTTCCGTCGCAACTACAGTGAATGACGTGAAGTACGCGATAGGATCTTATCGCACTTGTAGTTTATGCGGAGCCTCACGGTAATGGCGACGACGGTGGCCGAACTTTATCTATTGTATTCTTATAATTGCTATCAGAATATATAGGTATATAATTTAGCATGCGTGGAGACGAAAGCACGCCAGTGCCTTGCCAGAACTGCCTGCGCTAAACGTCGCGAGATATTTCAACAGCACAATTTAAGTTTCCCGACAGTGCATGAGCGAGTTTATTTCGCCGATTAACCACATACATTTCTTTGCTTCACTGCCTACTTTACTGTCCCGCACTAACGTTAGGCCACAAAATTCAAACCTAACAATGCTAGGTTAATGGTGTTTAATGTGAGGGTGCGCTGCGTCTCTGATGATGTAAACTAAGTCAAATGTACCGAGACCGAATCGACCAAACCTTTTGTTACATAGGAGTTGTTTGCCATTGGCCGGCTGCGTTCGTTCAAATGTCCAACATCACGATTGGCTTGAGCCTGCTCTTATGAACTGTTCTCACGTAACAGCATTGTAAATATGAGCCGTGGGTATTTTAGTAGGGGAAATAAGCAAAAACAATCTCTCCATATCAAGTTCACCAAATTGTTTGAAAACAAGTCGTAATTCCCCGATCAGCCTTCATGCTTCTTTGTACGCGGTCCGCAAGCGTGATGGGGCCTCGTGCATTCTTATCATTTTTACACTGGACGCTGGATTCATGGACACGTGGCCACACATATATAAGTTGTGGAAAAAAGCGGCGCAGGCAGTACAGCTGCTAGCCCCGATTGCTGTCGAAGACGCTCGCGAAGCAAGCGCGTTAGTCGAGCAAGCATCCAACCTTCGGAAAAGAAAGGCGCTCCTTGGAGCTCGGGTGCCTCAGTTCTCCCGACGTCTGTGCCCGGAGGCAATGATCGATCGACCGCCGTGTGCCCGCACCCACAGACGCCGAGATACACCGGATGTGTCAGATCGCAAATCTCGCACGAAAATATTGAATGTTGATAAAACGAATTGGAAGAGAAAGGGAAAAAGAAGCACACGTGTGAAAAACACTTGTACCCGGGTTCCAGAAGAATTTGGACGGTCACGTCGGCAGAGCAGCGGCTCAAGACAAACCAATGGAGTCCGAGACGTTGAATAGCAAGCAAAAATGCAAAATAATAATAAAAGCAAATACAGCATTGCGATGAGCCTGTACTTCAGAGAGGGGGGGAGGCGAAGGAGGGGGAAGCAGCAGGGTGGAGTGTATACGGGAAGTTCGGCCGTAAAATCCCCTGGCAATATTTAACTTGAACAGCAGTTACACCAAAAATAGAAACTCTACAAATAAAACTGTATAGAAGAGAAACGAATAGGCGTCCAGAAGAATCCTGGGATTTAATATGAAGAGACGTCGCCTTTCCATGAACTGGCGGGTGAATCAGAAACTCTGAACCCGTTTCCCGCTTCGACAGTTTTCTAAAAGATTTTCCTTCCCCGCAATCGCAATGCAATCGTGCCTGCCAGTTATCCTTTTCTTTTCCACAGCCTGTGCCCCGTCGCCAGCTGTTGCGTTTCGAAATCCTGTTTTTTCGTTGTCATTATTTCGTTCTCCCGCGCTCATAACTATGCGCACGTGGTAGGCTAGGCATCTCCTTCGACCACCCACTCTGCCACGCCTGTATTCTCTCGAAGTTTTCCGCTTCTCGTATGCTTTCCTTGGGTCTTCTCGTCGCCTATCATTGTTTTTAGCTTTAGAGAACAAGAGAGCGCACGCATTCTCCCACTACATGATACTCCGTCATCTCTTTCCAAACAAACAGAACAAAAATGTGAGGCAGGATATGTTTCATAGGCATACACCGCATCTTTAGGAAACAAGGTATTGTATTCACACTACGGACAGTTGAGTAGAGCACTGAGAACAAGATGGTTATGTTTATACCAAAAACGTACCGTTTGCTTTGCAAGGAAGCAACTTGAACGCAATAGCAGCTGCTAAGAAATCAGTGTGGCTACATAACTACATTCACGAGGAAGTTGTCAGGTCGTACAATTGCGCCTTTCACTTCTACTAATCACCCGACCTATTCGACTGAATTTTCTTTCCTTTGATATCCCTTGTCTAATTCTTAATAGGTACTGGTTATAATATACCCTAACATTAACTCAACTGGCGTGTATACACTAGAAATAAAATTTCTGAGAAAGAAATTGGCAGACAGACTCATCTGTAGTTGACATCTACGTAATGCGAATCGTTACGCGAATCGTTGCAGTGCTAGACGCCAACGCTCATCGAGCTGGTTCGACCCAAGAGGCCCAAGACATGCTTTATCGTTTCCCTATTGTCTAGTTTTTTAAGACGTAGAACGAACGAACGAACGAACGAACGAACGAACGAACGAACGAACGAACGAACGAACGAACGAACGAACGAACGAACGAACGAACGAACGAACGAACGAACGAACGAACGAACGAACGAACGAACGAACGAACGAACGAACGAACGAACGAACGAACGAACGAACGAACGAACGAACGAACGAACGAACGAACGAACGAACGAACGAACGAACGAACGAACGAACGAACGAACGAACGAACGAACGAACGAACGAACGAACGAACGAACGAACGAACGAACGAACGAACGAACGAACGAACGAACGAACGAACGAACGAACGAACGAACGAACGAACGAACGAACGAACGAACGAACGAACGAACGAACGAACGAACGAACGAACGAACGAACGAACGAACGAACGAACGAACGAACGAACGAACGAACGAACGAACGAACGAACGAACGAACGAACGAACGAACGAACGAACGAACGAACGAACGAACGAACGAACGAACGAACGAACGAACGAACGAACGAACGAACGAACGAACGAACGAACGAACGAACGAACGAACGAACGAACGAACGAACGAACGAACGAACGAACGAACGAACGAACGAACGAACGAACGAACGAACGAACGAACGAACGAACGAACGAACGAACGAACGAACGAACGAACGAACGAACGAACGAACGAACGAACGAACGAACGAACGAACGAACGAACGAACGAACGAACGAACGAACGAACGAACGAACGAACGAACGAACGAACGAACGAACGAACGAACGAACGAACGAACGAACGAACGAACGAACGAACGAACGAACGAACGAACGAACGAACGAACGAACGAACGAACGAACGAACGAACGAACGAACGAACGAACGAACGAACGAACGAACGAACGAACGAACGAACGAACGAACGAACGAACGAACGAACGAACGAACGAACGAACGAACGAACGAACGAACGAACGAACGAACGAACGAACGAACGAACGAACGAACGAACGAACGAACGAACGAACGAACGAACGAACGAACGAACGAACGAACGAACGAACGAACGAACGAACGAACGAACGAACGAACGAACGAACGAACGAACGAACGAACGAACGAACGAACGAACGAACGAACGAACGAACGAACGAACGAACGAACGAACGAACGAACGAACGAACGAACGAACGAACGAACGAACGAACGAACGAACGAACGAACGAACGAACGAACGAACGAACGAACGAACGAACGAACGAACGAACGAACGAACGAACGAACGAACGAACGAACGAACGAACGAACGAACGAACGAACGAACGAACGAACGAACGAACGAACGAACGAACGAACGAACGAACGAACGAACGAACGAACGAACGAACGAACGAACGAACGAACGAACGAACGAACGAACGAACGAACGAACGAACGAACGAACGAACGAACGAACGAACGAACGAACGAACGAACGAACGAACGAACGAACGAACGAACGAACGAACGAACGAACGAACGAACGAACGAACGAACGAACGAACGAACGAACGAACGAACGAACGAACGAACGAACGAACGAACGAACGAACGAACGAACGAACGAACGAACGAACGAACGAACGAACGAACGAACGAACGAACGAACGAACGAACGAACGAACGAACGAACGAACGAACGAACGAACGAACGAACGAACGAACGAACGAACGAACGAACGAACGAACGAACGAACGAACGAACGAACGAACGAACGAACGAACGAACGAACGAACGAACGAACGAACGAACGAACGAACGAACGAACGAACGAACGAACGAACGAACGAACGAACGAACGAACGAACGAACGAACGAACGAACGAACGAACGAACGAACGAACGAACGAACGAACGAACGAACGAACGAACGAACGAACGAACGAACGAACGAACGAACGAACGAACGAACGAACGAACGAACGAACGAACGAACGAACGAACGAACGAACGAACGAACGAACGAACGAACGAACGAACGAACGAACGAACGAACGAACGAACGAACGAACGAACGAACGAACGAACGAACGAACGAACGAACGAACGAACGAACGAACGAACGAACGAACGAACGAACGAACGAACGAACGAACGAACGAACGAACGAACGAACGAACGAACGAACGAACGAACGAACGAACGAACGAACGAACGAACGAACGAACGAACGAACGAACGAACGAACGAACGAACGAACGAACGAACGAACGAACGAACGAACGAACGAACGAACGAACGAACGAACGAACGAACGAACGAACGAACGAACGAACGAACGAACGAACGAACGAACGAACGAACGAACGAACGAACGAACGAACGAACGAACGAACGAACGAACGAACGAACGAACGAACGAACGAACGAACGAACGAACGAACGAACGAACGAACGAACGAACGAACGAACGAACGAACGAACGAACGAACGAACGAACGAACGAACGAACGAACGAACGAACGAACGAACGAACGAACGAACGAACGAACGAACGAACGAACGAACGAACGAACGAACGAACGAACGAACGAACGAACGAACGAACGAACGAACGAACGAACGAACGAACGAACGAACGAACGAACGAACGAACGAACGAACGAACGAACGAACGAACGAACGAACGAACGAACGAACGAACGAACGAACGAACGAACGAACGAACGAACGAACGAACGAACGAACGAACGAACGAACGAACGAACGAACGAACGAACGAACGAACGAACGAACGAACGAACGAACGAACGAACGAACGAACGAACGAACGAACGAACGAACGAACGAACGAACGAACGAACGAACGAACGAACGAACGAACGAACGAACGAACGAACGAACGAACGAACGAACGAACGAACGAACGAACGAACGAACGAACGAACGAACGAACGAACGAACGAACGAACGAACGAACGAACGAACGAACGAACGAACGAACGAACGAACGAACGAACGAACGAACGAACGAACGAACGAACGAACGAACGAACGAACGAACGAACGAACGAACGAACGAACGAACGAACGAACGAACGAACGAACGAACGAACGAACGAACGAACGAACGAACGAACGAACGAACGAACGAACGAACGAACGAACGAACGAACGAACGAACGAACGAACGAACGAACGAACGAACGAACGAACGAACGAACGAACGAACGAACGAACGAACGAACGAACGAACGAACGAACGAACGAACGAACGAACGAACGAACGAACGAACGAACGAACGAACGAACGAACGAACGAACGAACGAACGAACGAACGAACGAACGAACGAACGAACGAACGAACGAACGAACGAACGAACGAACGAACGAACGAACGAACGAACGAACGAACGAACGAACGAACGAACGAACGAACGAACGAACGAACGAACGAACGAACGAACGAACGAACGAACGAACGAACGAACGAACGAACGAACGAACGAACGAACGAACGAACGAACGAACGAACGAACGAACGAACGAACGAACGAACGAACGAACGAACGAACGAACGAACGAACGAACGAACGAACGAACGAACGAACGAACGAACGAACGAACGAACGAACGAACGAACGAACGAACGAACGAACGAACGAACGAACGAACGAACGAACGAACGAACGAACGAACGAACGAACGAACGAACGAACGAACGAACGAACGAACGAACGAACGAACGAACGAACGAACGAACGAACGAACGAACGAACGAACGAACGAACGAACGAACGAACGAACGAACGAACGAACGAACGAACGAACGAACGAACGAACGAACGAACGAACGAACGAACGAACGAACGAACGAACGAACGAACGAACGAACGAACGAACGAACGAACGAACGAACGAACGAACGAACGAACGAACGAACGAACGAACGAACGAACGAACGAACGAACGAACGAACGAACGAACGAACGAACGAACGAACGAACGAACGAACGAACGAACGAACGAACGAACGAACGAACGAACGAACGAACGAACGAACGAACGAACGAACGAACGAACGAACGAACGAACGAACGAACGAACGAACGAACGAACGAACGAACGAACGAACGAACGAACGAACGAACGAACGAACGAACGAACGAACGAACGAACGAACGAACGAACGAACGAACGAACGAACGAACGAACGAACGAACGAACGAACGAACGAACGAACGAACGAACGAACGAACGAACGAACGAACGAACGAACGAACGAACGAACGAACGAACGAACGAACGAACGAACGAACGAACGAACGAACGAACGAACGAACGAACGAACGAACGAACGAACGAACGAACGAACGAACGAACGAACGAACGAACGAACGAACGAACGAACGAACGAACGAACGAACGAACGAACGAACGAACGAACGAACGAACGAACGAACGAACGAACGAACGAACGAACGAACGAACGAACGAACAGTCGCGATCAATTTGAAGGTGATCGCTCGAGCGGCGACCGAAACTAGGAGCAGCGCCACCGTTACGTCATCACCGTCGGTCGAGAGGGAAACATCAGATAGGTTCCCTCTCTCTCTTTTGCTGTTCGCTGAGCAGCTCTCACCCCCGCCTGGCAACTCGCAGCTTTTCGTCACCCCCTTCACGAGATAACCTGCGAATTAATTTCGAGTGCCTTATCAGCTATTGCAAAGAGGCGTCATTGTTAGCCAATGTATGCTTGAGGCAGGCACGCAAACACATCATTGCCATGAAAGGGTAACAAGCACAAAAAATGTGGCGAGTTAGTCTAGGGGGTAACGGTTGCAGCCTGCAGGAGCGTAAAAGGGGAAGAAGGTAGCGCAACTTTTATCTTCGCAGTTCAGAAATCGGCCGCTATGCTGCTTGGAAGCCTCGCCGGTCGCAGCTCGAGCGATCACCTTCAAATTGATCGCGACTGTACGTACGTACGTACGTATGTACGTTTTCGTCGCCCACTGCTGAACTCCAGCATATATATTTCAGCCGTACCAACGCTCACGTACAATAGCACGCGACGCCTGAACATGATGCCGCCACAGCGAAACATAACGTTGACTTCTCTCGGTTATTCAAGGTCGCGCGTAGACTCCGCTTACTGTCAACGCACTTCGCTGCTTCTCCATCGTCGTCCCGCGAGCGACCGCTAACCGGAGCGCATGGCTTCCGAGATTGCGCGCGATGGCAGGCTTTGCTCCGGCCGTCCCATTGGGCGCGCTCCCCAGCGAGAAAGTGTCATGCAGTCTCTGCACCCGGATGCGCTGCTACGAGATGGCACCATTCGCCGAGGGCTGGCGGCCGTGCGAGATCTCAAAGTGCGCATTGCGTCTCGTTTCACGTTTTGCGGGAGAAGCTTGTTGGTTATGTTTCAAGCAATTTTTTTTTTCAGCTATGTCTCGTGCTCTTCCGCGAATATTTTGCCTTTTGTTCCTTTATTTTATTTTGTACCTTTCTATATCCTTTTCCATTGATTTTGTAGTATTTGTAGGCCGTACTTACGGTATGTTTATGATTCCAGTTGCAAGTAACAAATATTGTGTGGGCTAGCTCACTATACATAGGCTGCGAACTTGCAACTTAATGTAGTTTATTTGCATGCTCATCTCCTTTATTAATTTTTTTTTCTTGAATGGCCCTTTTCACGTTTGTACGTCAACTCTGTGTTGTAGTATAATGTACTGATTCCTAGCATCTTCCTGAGCGCACTTACTTATTTGGTATGCTTTATTTCAATTCTACATTTCTGCACTAATCGTAGTCATGATATGCGCTATTGCGTTGTGCGAATACTACTTCTATTACAGTAATCCTTCTTTTTTTGCTTTGTTGAATAACGCTTGTTTTACGTTGATGTAACCGAAGTTCTGCCTGTAGTCAATGCCTTTCTGAATACGTGTAAAGTATTCAGAAATAAACTTCCAAATAAATAAATGAATAAATAAATAAATAAACGTGTCATAACCAAACACGCATAAAAGCGACTAATATTTTCCTGTTCCATGCAATTAGCATTTATTCAGTTCTTTCTATAGTTATCGTAATGCCTGCTCTAGTGGCATGTACACCTATGGTAAGCGGGTTAATAATTTCCTAATTTATCATTGCGCACTTCGCGCACAATTTGTCGCTCTATCAACTCTCAAGAAGCGGCACGCACCAGGCAATGACATGCCCAGTCACGCAATAAAACGCACGGATTTTCTTTATTCCGCAAAGAAACGATTTTTTAAGACTTTTATGCGCCTTAACTGAACTATTTTTGTGCGTTTGCAGTTGTCAGACGCTTTTGAATATTAGTTTTCGGACTGGAATACTTAGTACTGCGAATTAGGTTTGCACATTTACTAACAAAGCCAGCACTCGATACACAGAAAAGCACGAACTTGTTTTTCATGTACTCTCGTATATTCATTTTAGATGTTCTCGCTTGTTAGCTGATACCGTGTAGCTGATACCTTGAAAGCCTGCAACATGCTCTGCGCTACTGCTGCCGCTACGCGCCAGAGAGACGGTTTTTGAGGGCGGCACTACACCTGCAACGGCACTGGAGTTTGGAGTTGAGGTACATTCTTGGTCCATGGGAAAGCACCACCTGCGCGTTGCGCCCCACTAATGCGCTGTAGATGTTCTTGCGGGCCCCAAGCTCAAAGAAACTTATTAAATATATCTATACTGCATGTGTGCGCGTGTCTGACTGTATGTGCTGTTGAAGTCATCCCCCAACACATGGAGTAGCATGTCAGGCGAACAGCCAGGCTAAAATTTCCAACATATCGTTAAGGATTGCATGTAGATTGCATGTCTCTCTCCCTCATATTTTTAACACTCGATCTGCAAAGGAACTACCATCAGATTCCCATCATTGCGGATGATATGCAAAAGCACGCTATTGCAATGCCCTTTGGAACACTTGAATTCACTCGTATGCCTTTTGGCGGCACCATTTTGTCCTTCACCATCTAAGCCTTGTTTTCCAGCGTTTCATTGAATATAAGCTCAACACGAGCACTGAGAAGTGTGTATTTAGCATGTCTTCTGTGGGAGCTCCTGGGTCACCTCGTCGACAACACTGGTATTCACCCTTTTCTTGAAAATGTGAGAGCAATGTCAGACTTTGCTTGCCCTGAATTGTTACCTCAGCGGCGCCGTTCGCTTGGATTAGCGCACTACTAATGTATAGGCTCATACCAGGTTGTGCCGCTGCTCTGCAGCCTTTGGAATACCTTCTATGTTTCACATGTGCCAGCCTGCCTTCCCTTTCCTGTACTGCCGGAGAGGATGCTGCTTCAATGACCATTAAGGAACGTCTGCCTGCTGCTGCTGCCTTGGTCCACTGGGAGCTCGATGCCCCTACGAGCGGCAAGGTTGATGCTTCGGGTTCTGCAACTGGTGGCATATTAGAGCAGCTTATTGGCGGTGACTGCAAACCTGCCGTTGTCGAGGCTCACGCAGCTGCTCCTGTTTTGGATTCATGAAGTTGTCTTGCTGCGGCATCGATGGGTCCGTTCCTCATCACCTAACTACAAGTACGTGCGTTGGTATTACTTCGTCTTATACGTCTCCTAAGGAGGGGGCTCGGTAGTGGAACTGCTGCGCCGGCGCCGACAAGAAATAGGACAGCACGAGAGAACACTTTGACGTCGTGTGCAACGCGAGCAATAAATGAGCTCTGGCCTCGCGCTCCGCCAGCCACGTCGTCTTCTCTATGCACGCATTCCAATAAAGTGTATAACCGGATCAGTTAAAACACCATCTTCAATGGCATACAGGGACAGACGAGGAAAGTCCCCATTAAAACGATGCTTAGCATAGAGATATATCGCCACCTTCTTCGGCTTATCGTCCAGAACTGTTCCAATAAATTTGTTCCTTGAATTTAGAGCATGCGCAAGACAAAAATACATGGTGCGTTCCAACAGCCTGCACTGAAGCTGCTACTGTGAACTTGCATCCTCTTTTAGACTTCAGCTATCCTCCCTGGTTAGTGGAAACAAGCCGAGACGAAGTAAAAATCGCAACCAAGCTTTTGCAGCGACGGAATTGGCATCCTTCTCTGTTAGTAGCGAAATCGTAAGTAGTTCGTATGAACCATTGCCCCGGCCATACTTTTCAAACTTGTAAGCAAACGCGAAGTATATAATAGCTTATAGATTATATGACAATATTTAGGTATATGCTATTATTTCACTCCACGGTAAACAAAACGAGGGCTTAAAACCCTAGGAAGCAAGAAGAATCTCTAGAAGCAAGCATATTACACTAGCAAGGAATGAGCAGCTCAATCTATTCAGTCAAATAAAGCGTCCTTCTATTCCCTTGTTTAAAAAGCTGCGTTGTCTAGATTGAAGTAAGATGTGAGATCTAAACACATTGCACAAAATACTGCAATACCACAATGTATGAACGGAGGCTGCGACGCACTGCGCAGAAGAACGATAACTTCCTGGTTTGTTCTCCAAGTTTGAGGTGAATTACTCGCAAAATTTAGAAGTTGCTGATGCGAAAGAAGTGCTGTTTGTATGCAAATCGTTGATTCGCTCGGGCCAAAAGAAAAAAAAAAGATGGGACTGCCGCTTCGGTGATCATCACTCTAAAGTGGCATCGCCATCGCCGCATTCAGAACTATGTTGAACTCGAGCCGACGGATCCGGTTCTCTCTCTCTCTCTCTGTCTCTCTCTCTCTCTCTGTTTTTTATTGCTGGCTTTAGCGTCTTTTATCCGTGAACGATTCCATTCGAGCGACGCATGAAAATCATTCCGACTACTTCTTCCGCGACAGTGGTTTTAAACGGCACCCTCAGTTTTGCGTTTCTTTCTAGGGGACAGAAATTGCAAAAGGGCTCCTAGGAAATTTTTTTTCGGCTTCCCTGAGAACTGAACGCGCTCCTTGATAGAGAACGCACGCGGTAAAAAAAAAGAAGAAGTGAGAAATAAATAATAACCGCATACACGATTTGCAGTATCAAAGAAATGGGAGGGACTCAGAACTGCGGAGAAAATGTAAAGCTAGGAATTTCTTATATATCTGGTTCTACGAGCGAAATCATTAGGATCGTGATATTTAGGCCCGCAATAACGCAGCGCCCCATGTCGTTCTTGGACTATCTTTACATTTCCGGCACGCGACGGGAATTCGAGGGCCGTTCTCCAGTCTGAATCACCGACGACGCAAGTGTTGGTGTTGGCGCCTCAGCCACGCACGTTGAATATCCAGGTCCGGCGTGCATTGCGACCGAGGTGTGGAGCCTCTTTGGGCGTTCGTGCGTAATTCTTTTCGGAAATGCCAATTTGCTCCAGAGCTGGTTTTTAGGTCACGTTTGCCCACTTTAGAAGCGACCGAGAAGCTTTGCTGAAAAACTGTTAAGGAAATGGAGGAGGAAGGAGGATAGGGGGGGGCTACTGAGAAAGAACCGTACGCCCATGCGAAGAACGGCGATGCATACTCATGCGACGTAATATGCGCAGCCGTTAAGAGAGAGGAGAGAAGGAAAGAATTTCGGGAGCTTGCGATTGCATGACTGCAGAATAGGCCTTCTTGTCAATCAGTATGCCGCACGGCGAAGACAAAGGGTAGCGCTTTGTGGTTGCTCTCGCGAATGCAATTTGATGCCGAATTCCCGCGTCATAGAACTTAACGAGGAGACGCGAAAGACGCGAATCTTCCCGCACAGTTTCGAATAGCGGGGCCTTTCTCTTGCTTTTATTTCTTTATTTGTTTTTTCATGCAGCTCGTATTGAGCGCCTTCGCTCGTTCCTAGCTTCGCTGCTTCAGCAGGTTTGCGGCGATGACATCTCTTGTGTTTATGTTCGTTCTTCCACTCCACTTGCAACGCAGCCGCTGAGGTCTGGAGTCGAACGCGCGGCCTCGTGCTCAGCGAAATCACGTCATAGCCACAAAGCCACCCCCGCGCGTACGAATCACATGACCTAAGCGGATTACGCATACTGCTCTATAGTACTAGTATCTTGTGCGGCGTGTTCATTCGTTTGCATTCGTATTTTGGGACGTCGGTTGGATAAAAGTAGCACGCTTCTAATACGATGCATTCATTAGCATTGCTCCTAGCAACTGCCAGACCAGATATATTCGCCTCATATTGTACAATTAGAATGTGTCGGATGTCGGCTCACGTATTGTGCACGTAGCCCCCTAAAAGTTACTTAGCTTGCTCGGTTTCGTGTGTTTCCTTTCGAAGCCGATGAAGAGATTCGATAAGTTCACGAAGTGAAGAACTTGGCAATAGAAGGTCTGGTGGCCGACTAGCGAAAGAGTTCTTCCGTGACCCCTCG